>NC_141017.1:7744626-7922126 GCF_052327205.1 Somniosus microcephalus | reverse complement strand
ATATAAGGTAGCCAAATCTAGTGGGAGGATAGAGGATTGGGAAAACTTTAAAAGACAGCAAAAAATAACAAAAAGATTGATTAAGAAAGGGAAGATAGATTATGAAAGTAAATTAGCAAAAAATATAAAAACAGATAGTAAGAGTTTTTATAGTTATATAAAACGAAAAAGGGTGGCTAATGTAAATGTTGGTCCCTTAGAGGATGAGACCGGGAAATTAATGGTGGGAAATATGGAGATGGCAAAAACACTGAATGAATATTTTGTATCAGTCTTTACAGTAGAGGACACTAAGAATATCCCAACACTGGACAAACAGGGGGCTATAGCGGGGGAGGTGCTAAACACGATCAAAATCACTAAGGAAGTGGTACTCGGTAAAATAATGGGACTCAAGGCGGATAAATCACCTGGACCTGATGGCTTACATCCTAGGGTCTTGAGGGAAGTGGCAGTAGGGATTGTGGATGCATTGGTAATAATTTTCCAAAACTCCCTGGACTCAACAAAGGTCCCGGCAGACCGGAAAACTGCTAATGTAACACCCTTATTTAAAAAGGGCAGTAGACAGAAAGCTGGAAACTATAGATCGGTTAGCATAACATCTGTGGTAGGTAAAATTTTGGAGTCCATTATTAAGGAGACAGTAACAGGACATTTGGATAATCATAATTGAATAGGACAAAGTCAGCATGGTTTTATGAAGGGGAAGTCATGTTTGACAAATTTGCTGGAGTTCTTTGAGGAAGTAACATATAGGGTGGATAAAGGGGAACCAGTGGACGTAGTGTATTTAGACTTCCAAAAGGCATTTGACAAGGTGCCACACAAAAGATTATTGCTTAAGATAAAAAATCACGGGATTGGGGGTAATATTCTGGCATGGATAGAGGATTGGCTATCTAACAGAAGGCAGAGAGTTGGGATAAATGGTTCATTCTCAGACTGGCAATCAGTAACTAGTGGTGTTCCGCAGGGGTCAGTGCTGGGTCCCCAACTCTTTACAATCTATATTAATGATTTGGAGGAGGGGACCGAGTGTAACATATCAAAGTTTGCAGATGATACAAAGATGGGAGGGAAAGTAGTGAGTGAGGAGGACATAAAAAACCTGCAAGGGGACATAGACAGGCTAAGTAAGTGGGCAGAGATTTGGCAGATGGAATACAATACTGGAAAGTGTGAGGTTATGCACTTTGGCAGGAAAAATCGTAGAGCAAGTTATTATCTTAATGGCAAGAAACTGGAAAGTACTGAAGTACAAAGGGATCTGGGGGTCCTGGTGCACGAAACTCAAAAGGTTAGTATGCAGGTGCAGCAAGTGATTAAGAAGGCCAATGGAATGTTGGCTTTCATTGCTAGGGGGATAGAATATAAAAATAGGGAGGTATTGCTTCAGTTGTACAAGGTATTGGTGAGACCGCACCTGGAATACTGCATACAGTTTTGGTGTCCATACTTAAGAAAAGACATACTTGCTCTCGAGTCAGTACAAAGAAGGTTCACTCGGTTAATCCCGGGGATGAGGGGATGGACATATGAGGAGAGGTTGAGTAGATTGGGACTCTACTCATTGGAGTTCAGAAGAATGAGAGGCGATCTTATTGAAACATATAAGATTGTGAAGGGGTTGGATCGGGTGGATGCGGGAGGATGTTCCCGATGATGGGTGAAACTAGAACTAGGGGGCATAGTCTTAGAATAAGGGGCTGCTCTTTCAAAACTGAGATGAGGAGGAACTACTTCACTCAGAGGGTGGTAGGTCCATGGAATATGCTGCCCCAAAAAGCTGTAGAAGCTACATCATTACATAAATTTAAAACAGAAATAGACAGTTTCCTAGAAGTAAAGGGAATTAAGGGTTACGGGGAGCGGGCAGGAATTTGGACATGAGTCTAGGTTCGGATCGGACATGGCCCTGTGGGTAGCGGAGCGGGCCGAGGGGCCGTGTAGCCTGATCCTGCTCCTATTTCATGTGTCTAATTCTGTTAGATTCAGGAGATGGTTCTGTGATAGTAGATTGGCGGTTAGGATCAGATCAGCCATGATCTTATTGAATGGCGGAGCAGGCTCGAGGGGCCGATTGGCCTACTCCTGCTCCTATTTCTTATGTTCTTATGTAGGTCTTCCTGTCAATCTTCTGAATGGGCTTTTCCCTCCTCTGATTGGCTGCCCATGGCTCACGTGATCCCAGGGGACGCATCGCACTAACTACGCCCCTGGGACACGCAAGCACAGCGCGCCGGCAGCTGGGCCAGGCCCCGGAGCGGAATTCCACGTGAGCCCAGAGCTCAACTGCCGGCGCGCAAGGTAAGTGCAGGTCGGGGGCTTGCACCCGCGGGAAGCCCCCGACCCAAATTTCTGGGCCACAGTGAAGTCAAGTATCTGTGGCCATGACTAGGGGATGCACAGAATTAGTGGCGAGACCGCAGTGTCTGGGCTACCCTGCATCTACTGCGTGAACAATCAGTTCAATGTTCATTGCTATATGAAGTAGCGGTCCACTGGGTGCCAGATGTTCCAGTGCTCCCCACTGCCACATCTGGATCCCACAGTTTGTGCATTCGAAACCCCAAACCTTCCGACTGCGGTTTCATAACCACTGCTCGAAAGACTATACTCCCCCAGCTCCTTCACCTTTAACTGACTAGGTCAACCCGGACAGACATAGAGATGAAGCCTGGTCAACCGCATGCCTTTTCTGATAATCCAGGCAGTCGTTTTCCGATACGTACTGAGTGGGGGAGGGGGCGGGGGGGGGGGGGTGGGGAGGGCGGCGGTGGGGGGCTGGTGCCGGCTCTTATTGGCAAGCTACCCCCAGGGATGTGATTTGATTCGCATCTGGTTTTGTCAAAACTGAAGTTCTGTTACAAGCACGGTGGCATAGTGGTTAGCACTGTTGCCTCACAGCGCCAGAGACCCAGGTTCGAATCCGGCCTCGGGCGACTGTCTGTGCGGAGTTTGCACATTCTCCCCGTGTTTGCGTGGGTTTTCTCCGGGTGCTCCGGTTTCCTCCCACAGTCCAAAAATGTGCGGGTTAGGTTGATTGGCTATGATAAATTGACCCTTAGTGTTAGGGGGATTAAATACGTGGGGTTACAGGGATAGGGTGGGATATGTGTTGGTGTAGGGGTTACGGGGATCGGGTGGGATATGTGTCGGTGCAGGCTCGATGGGCCGAAATGGCCTCTATCTGCACTGTGGGGTTTCTGTGATTCTGTGAATGTTAAAATAAAAAAGTTCTTCAAGTGAGTGAGGCATTAGGTCAAACTGGGTGAAGAGAATTCCTTTCCTCACTGACCTTGGACCCCCTCAAGGAAACCATTTTGTGTGGGCGGCCATTTTAGAAAGCAGAATTGGCCAATTAGCGAGGATCTGAGACGAGGACCACACACCCAGCGCCTTGGAGTTTGGAAATGTCTCCATGGAGCTGGCTTTGCTCCGGAGCTGCTTCACTTTGCCTTTTCTTACTATTCAACAGACCAAGGTGGCATCATCGACCCATGCTGACCCCTCCGTAAATATTCAAGAACAGGAAAGCTAATAAATATATTCCAGAGAAACACGGGAATTCAGCTCCTAAACGTCTGAAGTTTTTAACAAGTAGGAAAAGAGCACGGGCTTGGACATTCAACTTGCCGCCTAAATGTAACACATTGGCCGTTATAGAATTTGGTGGAAATGAAAAGCGGGCGGTTTCCATGACGGGTGACTGAGCTGCCCCGGGCATCACGTTGAAAATCTGAGCCCCCCCCCCCCCCCCCCATGAGTCTCGGGTCAGAAACAGCGCAAGGCCCCCTTGGCTTGGACCACAGCAGCAAAGGCACGACGGGCCGAACGGCCTCCTTCTGTGCCGCAAGTTTCTATGGTTACACCTCAACAGAGCCGGGACCAATATCCTCACGGGGAGGTTTGCTAGTGCTGTTGGGGAGGGTTTGAACTGGCTTGGCAGGGGGACGGGCACCAGGAGTAGAAAAGAGGAATAAGGTGCATAAAAGAGTGAGTGTGTTGGGTAGTACTAGAGAAGAAAGTAGTACTAGAGGCGGAGGTAGTACCATATTAGATAGCAGCAGACTAAGAAAGACAATGAAAAATTCAAAAATGGGTTTAGAATGTAGGTACATAAACGCACAAAGTGTGGTGAATAAGGTTGGTGAGCTACAAGCACAATTAGCCGTGCGGCAATATGATGTTGTGGCAATAACGGAAACGTGGCTTAAAAACGGTGAGGACTGGGCACTTAATATGATGCATGTCAGGTGAATTCTTCAAGGGAGAAGCACACCAAATACAATAAGTTGAGAGAGGAGGTAGTACCATATTAGATAGCAGAAGATAGAAGATGAAAATAAGATTGGCAAAGAGAGGATATGAGAGTAGAATGGCGGTTAACATAAAAGGGAACCCAAAAATCTTCTACCGGCATGTAAACAGTAAGCAGGTAGTAAGTGGTGGGATGGGCCTATTAGGGACAAAGAAGGTGAGTACTTTGTATCGGTGTGGATGCTGACAAAATATCAGAAGTGGAAAAGGTAGAAGCAATGGAAAGGGTGAAAATTGATAGACAGGATGTACTAGAAAGGCTGGGTATGCTTAGAGTGGATAAGTCGCCTGGTCCAGATGGCTTGCATCCCAGGTTGCTAAGGGAATTGGGGGAGATAGTGGAAGGGCTTGCCATAATTTTCCAATCTTCCCTAGATGTGGGGGAGGTACCTGAGGATTGGAAAGTGGCAAATGTGACACCATTGTTCAAGAAAGGGTGTAAGGACAATCCTAGTAACTACAGGCCGGTCAGTTTAACATCAGTGGTGGGTAAAGTTTTAGAAACAATAATCAAGGAAAAAATTAACGGGCACTTGGAGAGGTTTAAGCTAATTAAGGAGAGCCAACATGGATTTGTAAAAGGCAGATCATGTTTGACTAATCTAATTGAATTTTTTGATGAAGTAACAGAGGATTGATGAAGGGAATGCAATGGACGTTGTCTACATGGATTTTCGGAAGGCGTTTGAAAAGTACCACATACAAGGCTGGTTAACAAAATTGAGGCTCATGGAATAGATGGGTCAGTGGCAGCTTGGATAAGGATTTGGCTTAAGGACAGAAAACAGCGAGTTGTGGTAAATGGCTGTTTTTAAGACTGGAGGATGATAGACAGTGGTGTTCCCCAAGGGTCAGTGCTGGGGCCACTGCTGGATTTGTTTTCATTGGAGCAAGGGAGGTTGAGGGGTGATTTGATAGAGGTGTACAAGATTATGACGGGTTTGGATAGGCTAGACAGGGAAAGGCTGTTCCCACTAGTTAATGGTACAAGGACTAGGGGACACAGATTTAAGGTTTTGGGCAAGAGATACGGGGGGGGGGGGCGGGGGTGAGGAAAAACTTTTTTACGCAGCGAGTGGTGAGGACCTGGAACTCGCTGCCGACGGAAGTGGTGGAAGCGGAGACACTCAATGTTTTCAAGGGGAGACTGGATAGACACTTGAGGGAAATAAACTTGCAGGGCTACGGGGATAGAGCGGGGGAATGGGACTGACTGGATTGCTCTACAGAGAGCCGGCACGGACTCGATGGGCCGAATGGCCTCCTTCTGTGCCGCTATGACTTTATGATACGTTTCAATTTCAAGTCAAGAAAAGCACTCCTTACTGCGACAACCCTTTCAATCCGTCTTGTCTGTGATTGTCTATCCGAGTTCCTGTATCTTGGTCTGTCTGTGCCTCCTGCTCTGTCTGGCTCATCTCTCCACCCTCACACTCTGACCAGTGCCCATCAGGACCATTGGCGGTGTTGACATTTGACCCCTGTGGGGGAGCAGAGGCAATCACCATCACGGACTGGGCTGGGCTGGATTGAAACCCAGCCTGATGGTAATACTGTACTTGGAGACACCCTTTGAGCATTGGTGTTTTCAATAAAGAATTCAAAACCCCTGTGGGAAGATGATCATCTAAATTCACTACTTACGACAACTAAAGGGTGAACTAATGACTAAACTGCCCAGATTTGACTCAATACCTGGTGCCAATATGACAGGTTTAATGTAATCGGGGTGAAACAGCGAGATTATGGGTAAATGGGGTCCGAACCACGTCTTCATGGTGTGTGGGAACTTTAAAACCAGCCGTGCGATCGTTTGCATTCCTTCCTCATCTGGGTTGACCTACTCCCAATAGAGTGAAGAAACAGAGGCCCACATTAGACACAAGCCACTTCAAGCTGGGCGACATAGAATGGAGGAGAAGGCAAGGCAAACACCCCGTCAACAAACAAAGCACTAACGCAGAGCAACAGTGAGGCAGACCATGATCGGTAGTTACTTCAGCCCAGCACACGCCAGGCACACATCGACACTCAGGAACCAGGAGATGTGAAGGATTTATAGGGGGCTCTAAAGCCCCAATACAGGCGGCTAGGAGAGAACAATCTCTTTTCTAAAACGTGGGTGCAGTTTGGAACATCAAAAGGATTAATAATGGGTAAGGAACGCTGCTGGATCTGAAGATGGCTACAATCACGTTGCTTACTAGCAATGGGCAGCTTCCTACGCTAGGCAGGACAGGCCGGCTGAATCCCAGTCGCCGGTGCCATCGACGGGCCGGGCCAGACTAGCCGGTCAATCTCCAGCAATGTGGGACCCGATGGGGTCAGGGGTCGGGTTACTGACTCTGTCACAGAGCGCCGACCCAGTTTCGATCTCCGAAAGTCAGCCGCATCACCATGGCGCTACACTGACCTCAACAAGACAGTGTTTAAAAATTCAAGAGTGTCGAAGACTGAATTACTCACGAGGAATGACTCTGGCAAATCTGTGAATCATGCCTAATTAGACAAAACATGTGATCATAGCTTCTAAAGCAATTATTTAAACATTGTGATTGAACAGACTGCTTTTTGGTTTTATTTACAATGTTCACCCCCCATCTATATGAAATAAAGCGATTCCTCCTGCTCCTGTACATCATTCAAGGTGTTTGCAAAAACTACCGAAGATTTTTCAATGAAGAGCATGTGTGGAGTTTGTGGTCCGAGATGTTTCTATTAATGAAGCTCTACGAGTTGTTACTGACTCCAGTCACTCTCTCTGTAACCGCGGGTTAGATTCCTCGCTGTGTGCAGGGACAAAGTCTGTTTAGGATGAGATTTGATTAATTCAGGGCACCATCACTGTGGGGCTCAGGAACTAGCAAATCAGGCAGGAGTGGGGCCTAGTTACTGGAATAGGCTACAAACCCTGGAGCTCCCCAACTGTGTGCACCCCGACCCTCTGTGCACCCCGACCCCCTGTGCACCCCGACCCCCTGTGCACCCCGGCCCCCTGTGCACCCCGGCCCCCTGTGCACCCCGGCCCCCTGTGCACCCCGGCCCCCTGTGCACCCCGGCCCCCTGTGCACCCTGGCCCCCTGTGCACCCCGACCCCCTGTGCACCCCGGCCCCCTGTGCACCCCGACCCCCTGTGCACCCCGACCCCCTGTGCACCCCGACCCCCTGTGCACCCCGACCTTCCAATGTGATAAATCTCTGTCCAAATATGCACTGTGCACCGTGCCCCTCTGTAAAGCTGTGTCCCGGCCTTTGCTCGGTTTCCCGGACAGCAGGCGAGCTTGGCACGGTCAGCAGGGCATTATGGGGCAGAGTGGGTCCAGCCTGGCAGCGACCCCACTCGCCAAGGGGCTCGCCACCCTCCCTCCAACCAGGGACTGCTGCACACAGAGTGGGGAGAGGGAGAAAGCTCGTAATAACCCTCCCACCCCACACTGCGATTAAATTCATAACCAACTAGATTGTCACATACCTGCTTCCATAGTAATCCGAATAAAATAGAACATGCCAAGGGGATGAAAAGCAGAGCAAGCGGTGTAAAGTAGGCCCGAGCCTCACAATGAATTAGACTGAGGATGTAGTGTCACACGGTTCTGTACAGAGGGGCTCAGTGTGTGACGGGAGGCCCCTTCCTCAGGACCAGATCTAGCGAGACCCCAACCCGTCCCTTCTCTCTCCACACACTGCCTGACCTGCTGCTGATTCCCAGCATTGGCCGTTGGACTTTTAAGTTCACCCGGTGCTTTGAATTTAACAGAAGCAATCTCTGCCGTATAATGGGCACAACTACTGCAGATTGAGGGAGGGGGAAGGTCGAAGGGATGTCTCCCCCAGATTCGTTTCCATAATGAGTAATTCCCACTTCCTTCGAACCTTGGAACTGCCTCAATTTCGCCCCCCTCCCCGCCCCGATTTATAGGGGGCAATCCCAGGATCCCGCAATCCCAGCCAGGCAGCCGCGCGCTCCCAGGGTCGGAGACAGGTCTATAATGTTACAGCGCTGACTGTCTGACCCGTGCTTCTGTCGACCGAGACTCCCCGCGGGGCAGGGCAGAGCCGCAGAGTTGGATGGCCAATTTATATTACATGGACCGAGCGCATCGTAAAGTGTAGCAGGTCCCGAGATAATCCACCCACAGGAACCCTGGTGGCGGGAGTAAGATTGATTATTGATCCTCGCTCTCCCGGCTCCGTGAAATGTCTGGGATTCCACGCGACCACTCAGCTCTCGGGGGGGCCCCTACCATTCCCAGGTGCCCCATCAGCCAGCTGCGCCTCGGGGGACTTTCGAAACACTTCAGCTTCCGGGAATTCTCACGGAAGCGCCTCAGCAGGTAGAGGGCGTGCAGGGCGGTCTTGATGAAGACGGTCAGGGCCAGGGCGATAACGGCACACCACAGGTAGGCCCGGATTGAACCGCGGCCCAGGGCCAAGCCCTGCCAAACCTCATCCAGCAACATCCTGTCAGGCAAAGACAAATAAAACCGAATCAGTGGAAAGCAGCCGTGCTGGTAATCTGGGTACATCAGTTTGATATCCATTACGTGAACCGTGTACAGTGAACATGGTGCGCCAAGGGAGGGAGTGAGGCCACCCTGGGGATTGAATCCAGGCTGCGGCATTGGGGCGGTGGGGGGGGGGGGGGACAGACCTGTGATGTCCAATAGCGATCTATGACTAGCCACAGCCTAGTTTTGGCTGCATGCACTAATTTTAGCAGAAAACACCTTACACACAATACACGTAAACGTACTGAACAAACATCTACCTTCAGTGACCAAGGAAGTAAAGCAGCCACAACGATCAAACAAAAACCCTCGCACACTCAACAACTTGCATTTATATAGCGCCTTTAATGTAGTAAAATGTCCCAAGGTGTTTCACAGGAGCGTTACCAAACACAATTTGACACCGAGCCACATAAGGAGATATTAGGACAGGTGCTTGGTCAAAAAGGTAGGTTTTAAGGAGCGACTTAAAAGGAGGAGAGAGAAGTAGAGAGGCAGACGGATGTAGGGAGGGAATTCCAGAGTTTAGGGCCCAGGCAACAGAAGGCACGGCCACCAATGGTGGAGTGATTATAATCAGGGATGCGCGAGAAACTAGAATTAGAGGAGCGCAGAGATCTCGGAGGGTTTGTGGGGCTGGAGGAGGTTACAGAGATAGGGAGGAGTGAAGCCATGGAGTGATCTGAAAACAAGGATGAGAATTTTAAAATCAAGACGTTGCTTAACCAAGAGCCAATGTAGGTCAGCGAGCGCAGGGGTGATGGGTGAACGGGACTTTGTGCGAGTTAGGACATGGGCAGCCGAGTTTCATGAGCTCACGTTTACGGAGGGTGGTAGATGGGAGGCCGGCCAGGAGTGCGTTGGAATAGTCCAGTCTAGAGATAACAAAGGCATGGATAAGGATTTCAGCAGCGGATGAGCGGAGGCAAGGGGCGGAGTCGGTCGATGTTATGCAGGTGGAAGTAGGCGGTCTTAGTGATGGAGCAGATGTGTATTTGGAAGCTTATCTTACAGTCAAATATGACACCAAGGTTGCGAACAGTCTGGCTCAGCCTCAGACAGTGGCCAGGGAGAGGGGTCGAGACAGTGGCGAGGGAACGGAGTTTGTGGCAGGGACCAAAGACAATGGCTTCGGTCTTCCCAACATAATGGCTGTTCCTGCATTGTCATTGGGTCTAAATCCTGGAACTCCAGACCTAACAGCACGGTGGGAGTACCAACACCACATGGACTGTGGCAATCCCCTTCCTATCCCATCCCATCCCCTCTGCCCCTCCCAACATCCCTGTTCCCTTCCCTTTCCCCACACTCAGTGCACAACAGATTCCTTTCCTGCTGGGTGAGGACTGGCCGGGACATTTAAATCAATCTCATGTAGAGCTGGGATCAGAGGGATCACTAGAATAAGGAAATAGAATATGACTGTAGGGCATTAGCCAGCAGAGCTAAAACGGGAAATCAACCTACACATTAACTGCAGTCTAGCAGTGACTACGCCTCAGTCACCTGATGGGAGAGTATCAGTGGAAACACTGAGCAGTTCACAGCATTGCCTCATCCTATTGCACTCACTTGTTAACATAAAATAAGAAAAAACACATTTCCTCATTTGCAGAATGCGCCTGAACAATAACTGCCAAACTAGACTTGGAGTACGGTGCACGCCTCTGGTCTCCACATTACAAACAGATATAGAGGCACTGGAGAAGGTGCTGAAAATATTTACACTGGTGATACCAAAACTGAGAGGTTAGAAGTATCAGGAAAGATTGAACAGGCGGGGGCTTTTTTCCCTAGAAAAGAGAAGGCTGAGGGGGGGCGACCTGATCGAGGGCTTTCAAATTATGAAAGGGTTTAATTGGGTAGACGTAGAGAAGATGATTCCACTTGTGGGGGAGACCAGAACTAGGGGCCATAAATATCAGGTAGTCACCAATAAACCTAATAGGGAATTCAGGAGAAACTTCTTTATCCAGAGAGTGGTGAGAATGTGGAACTCGCTGCCACAGGGAGTGGTTGAGGCAAATAGTATAGATGCATTTAGTGGGAGGCTAGATAAACACATGAAGGAGAAAGGAATAGAAGGTTGTGCTGAGAGGGTTGGATGATGTAGGGTGGAAGGAGGGCGTGTAGAGCACAGACACCGGCATAGACCTGTTGTATTGAAAGGCCTGTTTCTATGCTGTAAATTCTATGTAATTCTATGCACGCCTCTATACAGAGTGGGTAACACTGCACGCCTCTATACAGAGTGCGCAACACTGCACAGGTCCATGCACTGGGTAACACTGCACGGGTCCATACATTGGGTAACACTGCATGGGTCCATAGGCTGGGTAAAACTGCACGGGTCCATACACTGGGTAACACTGCACGTGTCCATGCACTGGGTAACACTGCATGGGTCCATAGACTGGGTAACACTGCACGGGTCCATGCACTGGGAAACACTGCACGGGTCCATACACTGGGTAACACGGCACGGGTCCATAGACTGGGTAACACGGCACGGGTCCATAGACTGGGTAACACTGCACGGGTCCATAGACTGGGTAACACTGCATGGGTTCATAGACTGGGTAACACTGCATGGGTCCACAGACTGGGTAACACTGCACGGGTCCATAGACTGGGTAACACTGCACAGGTCCATAGACTGGGTAACACTGCACGGGTTCATAGACTGGGTAACACTGCATGGGTCCACAGACTGGGTAACACTGCACGGGTCCATAGACTGGGTAACACTGCACAGGTCCATAGACTGGGTAACACTGCATGGGTCCATGTACTGGGTAACACTGCACGGATCCATGCACTGGGTAACACTGCACGGATCCATGCACTGGGTAACACTGCACGGGTCCATACAGTGGGTAACACTGCACGGGTCCATACACTGGGTAACACTGCACTGGTCCATACACTGGGTAAAACCACACGGGTCCATACACTGGGTAACACTGCACGGGTCCATGCACTGGGCAACACCGCACGGGTCCATGCACTGGGTAAAACCACACGGGTCCATAGACTGGGTAACACTGCATGCGTCCATACACTGGGTAACACTGCACGGGTCCATACACTGGGTAACACTGCACGGGTCCATAGACTGGGTAACACTGCACGGGTCCATACACTGGGTAACACTGCATGGGTCCATACACTGGGTAACACTGCACGGGTCCATACACTGGGTAACACTGCATGGGTCCATACACTGGGTAACACTGCACGGGTCCATACACTGGGTAACACTGCACGGACCCATACACGGGTAACACTGCATGGGTCCATACACTGGGTAACACTGCACGGGACCATGCACTGGGTAACAATGCACGGGCCCATACACTGGGTAACACTACATGGGCCCATACACTGGGTAACACTGCACGGGCCCATACACTGGGTAACACTGCACGGGTCCATACACTGGGTGACACTGCACGGGTCCATAGACTGGGTAACACTGCATGGGTCCATACACTGGGTAACACTGCACGGGTCCATGTACTGGGTAACACTGCACGGGTCCATGCACTGGGTGAAACCACATGGTTCCATACACTGGGTAACACTGCACGGGTCCATACACTGGGTAACACTGCACGTGTCCATGCACTGGGTAACACCGCACGGGGCTATGCACTGGGTAACACTGCACGGGGCTATGCACTGGGTAACACTGCACAGGTCCATACACTGGGTAACACAGCACGTGTCCATGCACTGGGTAACACCGCACGGGGCTATGCACTGGGTAACACTGCATGGGTCCATACACTGGGTAACACTGCACGGGTCCATACACTGGGTAACACTGCACGGGTCCATACACTGGGTAACACTGCACGGGGCCATGCACTGGGTAACACTGCACGGGGCCATACACTGGGTAACACTGCACGGGCCCATACACTGGGTAACACTGCACGGGTCTATACACTGGGTAACACTGCACGGGTCCACAGACTGGGTAACACTGCACGGGTCCATACACTGGGTAACACTGCACGGGTCCATAGACTGGGTAACACTGCACGGGTCCATAGACTGGGTAACACTGCATGGGTCAATACACTGGGTAACACTGCATGGGTCCATACACCGGGTAACACTGCACGGGTCCATACACTGGGTAACACTGCACAGGGCTATGCACTAGGTAACACTGCATGGGTCCATACACTGGGTGACACTGCATGGGTCCATACACTGGGTGACACTGCACGGGTCCATACACTGGGTAACACTGCACGGGGCTATGCACTGGGTAACACTGCACAGGTCCATACACTGGGTAACACTGCACGGGTCCATACACTGGGTAACACTGCACGGGTCCATACACTGGGTAACACTGCACGGGGCTATGCACTGAGTCACACTGCATGGGTCCATACACTGGGTAACACTGCACGGGCCCATACACTGGGTAACACTGCATGGGGCGATGCATTGGGTAACACTGCACGGGTCCATACACTGGGTAACACTGCACGGGTCCATGCACTGGGTAACACTGCACGGGTCCATACACTGGGTAACAGTGCATGGGTCCATACACTGGGTAACACTGCACGGGTCCATAGACTGGGTAACACTGCATGGGTCCATGCACTGGGTAACACCGCACGGGTCCATGCACTGGGTAACACCGCACGGGTCCATGCACTGGGTAACACCGCACGGGTCCATACACTGGGTAACACTGCACGGGTCCATACACAGGGTAAGACTGCACGGGTCCATAGACTGGGTAACACTGCACGGGTCCATACACTGGGTAACACTGCACGGGTCCATAGACTGGGTAACACTGCACGGGTCCATACACTGGGTAACACTGCACGGGTCCATACACTGGGTAACACTGCATGGGTACATAGGCTGGGTAACACTGCACGTGCCCATACACTGGGTAACACTGCACGGGTCTATACACTGGGTAACACTGCACGGGTCCATACACTGAGTAACACTGCACGGGTCCATACACTGGGTAACACTGCACGGGTCCATAGACTGGGTAACACTGCATGGGTCCATGCACTGGGTAACACCGCACGGGTCCATGCACTGGGTAACACCGCACGGGTCCATACACTGGGTAATACTGCACGGTTCCATACACTGGGTAACACTGCATGGGTCCATATACTGGGTAACACTGCACGGGTCCATGCACTGGGTAACACTGCATGGGTCCATACACAGGGTAAGACTGCACGGGTCCATACACTGGGTAACACTGCACGGGTCCATGCACTGGGTAACACTGCATGGGTACATAGGCTGGGTAACACTGCACGGGCCCATACACTGGGTAACACTGCATGGGTCTATACACTGGGTAACACTGCACGGGTCCATACACTGGGTAACACTGCATGGGTCCATACACTGGGTAACACTGCACGGGTCCATACACTGGGTAACACCACATGGGTCCATAGGCTGGGTAACACTGCACGGGTCCATACACCGGGTAACACTGCACGGGTCCATACACTGGGTAACACTGCATGGGTCCATGCACTAGGTAACACTGCATGGGTCCATACACAGGGTAAGACTGCACGGGTCCATAGACTTGGTAACACTGCACGGGTCCATACACTGGGTAACACTGCACGGGTCCATACACTGGGTAACACCGCACGGGTCCATACACTGGGTAACACTGCACGGGTCCATACACTGGGTAACACTGCACGGGTTCATGCACTGGGTAACACTGCACGGGTCCATACACTGGGTAACACTGCACGGGTCCATGCACTGGGTAACACTGCACGGGTCCATACACTGGGTAACACTGCACGGGTTCATGCACTGGGTAACACTGCACGGGTCCATACACTGGGTAACACTGCACGGGTCCATACACTGGGTAACACTGCACGGGTCCATACACTGGGTAACACTGCACGGGTCCATACACTGGGTAACACTGCACGGGTCCATACACTGGGTAACACTGCACGGGTCCATACACTGGGTAACACTGCACGGGTCCATACACTGGGTAACACTGCACGGATCCATACACTGGGTAACACTGCACGGGCCCATACACTGGGTAACACTGCACGGATCCATACACTGGGTAACACTGCACGGGCCCATACACTGGGTAACACTGCACGGGTCCATGCACTGGGTAACACTGCACGGGCCCATACACTGGGTAACACTGCACGGGTCCATACACTGGGTAACACTGCACGGGTCCATACACTGGGTAACACTGCACGGGTCCATACACTGGGTAACACAGATATATGTGAAGTGATTATGATCTGAGTACCCAGTGTTGGCTGCCTGTCTATCACTGTCTCCCTCCAGCACCCGATCTGCCTCTTGTTCTTTTTATGTCTTTTAATTACCTCACAGATACCTTCTCCAACAGTTTCACCTCTTACCATTCAATTCAAAGACCTGTTTGGTTATTCTACAGACTATCTGCCTTCCTTCCCCGAACCCACCCCTTCACTCCATTTCTCCGAGGACCCCCCCCAACCCCAGTTCACACAAAGACTTCACACCCAGTAAATGACCCTCTCTTTTCACCACGGCTGCTGATGGACTTCCTGTCTATCTCCAGCAATTACGAATTTCAGATCTGGCCAGCAAACCTCCCAAAGCTTTGCCGCTGTTTTCTAACAAGAAGTGGATTTGCATCTTGTAAGGGAAAACACCAGGTCCAGTGACTTCGTGACTGAATAGGGTCAGATTCCATTTTTACTACACGGTGTTGAAGGATTTTTCCTGGTGCATTGGTGATTATATGACACCACTCTGTCCTTTCCTCTGTGAAAACTGGAAATGAGTGGCCTTCACTTTATCGTATCACCCTTTCCCTTTGTATTTAATCTGTATCCCTCACCGGTTGTAAAGCTGGGACTACACGGCAGGATGAGAGAGGTGGGGCATTCGGAGGTAGATATCGGCACAGGGACATTTTGTGGGGATTCTCCTGAACTCCTGCTGTGACTCCGGTGGGAGATTGGCAGAAATCCGGGAGAAACGGGCGCTTACGCTGTTTCTTCAGAGTTTCTGACAACATTCTGGGGTTTGGGGTGGGGGTCCTGCAGTTCGAGGCGGGGGGGGGGGGGGGGGGGAGCCTGACTCCCGGAGTTTGGATCTCAAGGTTTGGCAGAAGGGGTTGGAATATGCAGGTTAGTGCCAGTGGATTCCTGGGGGGTAAAATTCAGTTGTTTGCGCCTCCCGTTAGCGCCTCAAGAGGGCACTAATGGGGCGCAAAGCGACTAGCGCCTGGGCGCGGCGATGTTTGCGCCGCTCGCGAAATTAACTAGACATTTTGCGGCAGCGTTAAACACTACCGCCACGATCTCCTGCGCCGGAAGATCATGACGTCAATCGAGTGCACAACGCCCCGGACCGGATATTGAGTGGCGCCCCCTGCCTTACCGCCTGCCGCTAGCAACGACAGGTTGAGGGGAGCGTTAAGCTGTCAGAAAGGGACTGGGGGAGCGCTATTTAAAGGCGACCGCTTCCTGCCTTTTTCTGTCGGTGACATTTTTGCACCACGCATTCTGAGAGAGAGAGAGAGAGAGAGAGAGAGAGAGAGAGAGACTTCTGGAGAGATTCAACGCTGTGTGAAGGAGTTTTGAGTACTGAGCAGCACTTTGCAGGTTCATTTTGATTTGCCCTTCCTTGCTTCACCTCGCTCCTCGGCCTTAGCGCCTTAAGACAGGTGTGAAGTGCCTGATTTAGCGCTCCAATCACCTCCAGGGGCGATAAAAGCCAAGTTTGCTGTCGGAGGCGATAATTAGTGCCAGGCGCTAAACTTTGCGCACGGCTGATAATGGCACCCCAAACGGGGCGATACCGAATTTTTCCCCCCTGGTGTCTGTCATCAGTGAGTGACGGGTCTAACAGCACTGGGAGGGGGCGACCCGTGCCCTGATCCTTAGGGCCTAGGCAGCTGAAGGCACGGCCACCAATGGTGGAGTGATTAAAATCAGGCCAGAGTTACAGGAGTGCAGATATCTCAGAGGGCTGTGGGGCTGCAGGAGGTCACAGAGAAAGGGTGGGGCAAGACCATGGAGGGATTTGAAAACAAGGATGAGACATGTGTGGAGAGACCCCTTAAACTAAAGCTCCCATTTAAAGCTGGATTCTGTGTTACTATCAGGAGTCCTGCTAACATGGAGTGTGGGACCCAACCTATATTGTCACGCTACCCCGAGCCCCTGTAACCCAGCCCCTCAAAGCCCAGGCAGCTCAGTCCTGTTTGTGTCTCTATTTCTGGTTTGGCCCATTGAAATTTTGTGGGCCTGGAGGCTTGGAAAGGCCGGGAGTCTCGCTGATGGATAAATCCTAAACCAGATCTGTTCAGATCTGCAGTTTCAGACAGGGAGATTTAAACCTTAGGTCCCAAGGGACTAATGACACAAAGATATAGTGAAGAGAGAGATAGTGAACAGCAAGGGGACGGGGAACGGTGAGATGGGGAACGGTGAGGGAACGGGGAATGAGCGGTGAGGGGACGGGGAGTGGCGGGTGGACGGGGAACGGCGAGGGGACGGGGAACGGTGAGATGGGGAACGGTGAGGGAACGGGGAATGAGCGGTGAGGGGACGGGGAGTGGCGGGTGGACGGGGAACGGCGAGGGGACGGGGAACGGCGAGGGGATGGGGAACGATGGCGGGACGGGGAACGGGGACGGGGAACGGCGAGGGGATGGGGAACGATGGCGGGACGGGGAACGGCGGGTGGACGGGGAACGGGGACGGGGAATGGTGGGGGGACGGGGAACGGCGGGGGGACGGGGAACGGTGAGGGGATGGGGAACGGCGAGGGGACGGGGAATGGTGGGGGGATGGGGAGCGGCGAGGGGACGGGGAATGGCGGGGGGACGGGGAACGGCGGGGGGACGGGGAACGGCGAGGGGACGGGGAACGGCGTGGGGACGGGGAACGGCGGGGGGACGGGGAACGGGGAGGGGACGGGGAACGGCGGGGGGGACGGGGAACGGCGGGGGGACGGGGAACGGCGGGGGGACGGGGAACGGTGAGGGGATGGGGAACGGCGAGGGGACGGGGAATGGTGGGGGGATGGGGAGCGGCGAGGGGACGGGGAATGGCGGGGGGACGGGGAACGGCGGGGGGACGGGGAACGGCGAGGGGACGGGGAACGGCGTGGGGACGGGGAACGGCGGGGGGACGGGGAACGGGGAGGGGACGGGGAACGGCGGGGGGGACGGGGAACGGCGGGGGGACGGGGAATGGGGAGGGGACGGGGAACGGCGGGGGGACGGGGAACGGGGAGGGGACGGGGAACGGCGGGGGGACGGGGAACGGCGGGGGGACGGGGAACGGCGGGGGGACGGGGAACGGCGGGGGGACGGGGAACGGCGAGGGGACGGGGAACGGCGGGGGGACGGGGAACGGGAAGGGGACGGGGAACGGTGGGGGGACGGGGAACGGTGGGGGGACGGGGAACGGCGGGGGGACGGGGAACGGTGGGGGGACGGGGTGCGGCGAGGGGACGGGGAACGGTGGGGGGACGGGGAACGGGGAGGGGACGGGGAACGGTGGGGGGACGGGGAACGGCGGGTGGACGGGCAACGGGGAGGGGACGGGGAACGGTGGGGGGACGGGGAACGGCGAGGGGACGGGGAGCGGCGAGGGGACGGGGAACGGCGGGGGGACGGGGAACGGGGAGGGGACGGGGAACGGTGGGGGGACGGGGAACGGCGAGGGGACGGGGAGCGGCGAGGGGACGGGGAACGGCGGGGGGACGGGGAACGGGGAGGGGACGGGGAACGGCGGGGGGACGGGGAACGGCGGGGGGACGGGGAACGGCGGGGGGACGGGGAACGGCGAGGGGATGGGGAACGGTGGGGGGATGGGGAGCGGCGAGGGGACGGGCAACGGGGACGGGGAACGGCGAGGGGACGGGGAACGGCGGGGGGACGGGGAACGGTGAGGGGACGGGGAACGGCGAGGGGACGGGGAACGGTGGGGGGACGGGGAACGGCGAGGGGATGGGGAACGATGGCGGGACGGGGAACGGCGGGTGGACGGGCAACGGGGACGGGGAACGGCGAGGGGACGGGGAACGGCGGGGGGACGGGGAACGGTGAGGGGACGGGGAACGGCGAGGGGACGGGGAACGGTGGGGGGATGGGGAGCGGCGAGGGGACGGGGAACGGCGGGGGGACGGGGAACGGCGGGGGGACGGGGAACGGCGAGGGGACGGGGAACGGCGGGGGGACGGGGAACGGGGAGGGGACGGGGAACGGTGGGGGGACGGGGAACGGCGGGGGGACGGGGAACGGCGGGGGGACGGGGAACGGCGGGGGGACGGGGAACGGCGGGGGGACGGGGAACGGGGAGGGGACGGGGAACGGCGGGGGGACGGGGAACGGCGGGGGGACGGGGAACGGTGGGGGGACGGGGAACCGCGAACGGCAGGGGGACGGGGAATGGGAACGGCGGGGGGACGGGGAACGGTGGGGGGACGGGGAACGGTGGGGGGACGGGGAACGGCGGGGGGACGGGGAACGGCGGGGGGACGGGGAACGGTGAGGGGACGGGGAACGGCGGGGGGACGGGGAACGGCGGGGGGACGGGGAACGGTGAGGGGACGGGGAACGGCGAGGGGACGGGGAACGGCGGGGGGACGGGGAATGGGGAGGGGACGGGGAACGGCGAGGGGACGGGGAACGGCGGGGGGACGGGGAACGGGGGGGACGGGGAACGGCGGGGGGACGGGGAACGGCGGGGGGACGGGGAACGGCGGGGGGACGGGGAACGGCGGGGGGACGGGGAACGGCGGGGGGACGGGGAACGGTGAGGCATAGAAACATAGGAGCAGGAGTGGCTGTTCGGCCCTTCGAACCTGCTCCGCCATTCAATAGGATCATGGCTGATCCTCCCTCTCAATACCATATTCCCGCTCTCTGCCCATATCCCTTGATGCCTTTTGTGTCTAGAAATCTATCGATCTCCTTCTTAAATATATTCAGTGACTTGGCCCCCACAGCCTTCTATAGTAGAGAATTCCACAGGTTCACCACCCTCTTGAGTGAAGAAATTTCTCCTAAATGTCCTACCCCGTATCCTGAGACTGTGACCCCTCGTTCTAGACCCTCCAGCCAGGGGAAACATCCTCCCTGCATCCAGTCTGTCTAGTCCTGTCAGAATGTTATACGTTTCAATGAGATCCCCTCTCATTCTTCTAAACTCTAGTGAATACAGGCCTAGTCGACCCAATCTCTCCTCATACGACAGTCCTGCCATCCCAGGAATCAGTCTGGTGAACCTTCGCTGCACTCCCTCTATGGTAAGTATATCCTTTCTTAGGTAAGGAGACCAAAACTGCACACAGTACTCCAGGTGTGGTCTCACCAAGGCCCTGTATAACTGTAGTGAGACATCCTTGCTCCTGTACTCAAATCCTCTTGCAATGAAGGCCAACATACCATTTGCCTTCCTAACTGCTTGCTGCACCTGCATGTTTGCTTTCAGTGACTGGTGTACAAGGACACCCAGGTCCCTTTGTACATCAACATTTCCCAATCTATCACCATTTAAATAATACTCTGCTTTTCTGTTTTTCCTACCGAAGTGGATAACTTCACATTTATCCACGTTATACTGCATCTGCCATCTATTTGCCCACTCACTCAACTTGTCTAAATCGCCTTGAAGCCTCTTTGCATCCTCCTCACAACTCCCACTCCCACCTAGTTTCGTGTCGTCAGCAAACTTGTAAATATTACATTTGGTTCCCTCATCCAAATCATTGATATATATTGTGAATAGCTGGGGCCCAAGCACTGATCCTTGCGGTACCCCACTAGTCACCGCCTGCCACCCCTGAAAAGACCCATTTATTCCTACTCTGTTTCCTGTCTGTTAACCAATTTTCAATCCATGCCAGTATATTACCCCCAATCCCATGAACTTTAATTTTGCACACTAACCTCTTTGTGGGAGGACTTTATCAAAGGCCTTCTGAAAATCCAAATACACCACATCCACTGGTTCTCCCTTATCTATTCTACCAGTTACATCCTCAAAAAACTCCAGCAGGTTTGTCAAACACGATTTCCCTTTCATAAATCCATGTTGACTTTGTCTAATCCCGTTGATATTTTCAAAGTCCTGTTATCACATCCTTTATAATAGACTAGCATTTTTCCTACTACTGATGTTGGGCTAACCGGTCTGTAGTTCCCTGTTTACTCTCTCCCTCCTTTTTTAAATAGTGGGGTTACATTTGCCACCCTCCAATCTGCAGGAACTGTTCCATAATCTATAGAATTTTGGAAGATGTCAACCAATGCATCCACTATTTCCATGGTTACCTCTTTTAATACTCTGGGATGCAGATTGTCAGGCCCTGGAGATTTATCGGCTTTCATCCCATTAATTTCTCCAGCACTATGTTTTTACTAATACTAATTTCCTTTAATTCCTCCTTCTCACTCAACCCTTGGTCCCTTCTGTCTTCACTGGGACACAAAGTATTTGTTTAATTGCTCTGCCATTTCCTTGTCCCCCATTATAAAGTCTCCCGTTTCTGACTGTAAGGGACTTACATTTGTTTTCACTAATCTTTTCCTTTTTACATACTTGTAGAAGCTTTTACAGTTCGCTTTTATGTTCCTTGCAAGTTTACTCTCATACTCTATTTTTCCCCTCTTAATCAATCTTTTCCCCCTCTTAAATCAATGGTGGGGAACGGTGAGGGGACGGGGAGCGGCGGGGGGACGGGGAGCGGCGGGGGGACGGGGAACGGCGGGGGGGACGGGGAACGGCGGGGGGGACGGGGAACGGCGGGGGGGACGGGGAACGGCGGGGGGAGGGGAACGGCGGGGGGACGGGGAACGGCGGGGGGGACGGGGAACGGCGGGGGGGACGGGGAACGGCGGGGGGGACGGGGAACGGCGGGGGGACGGGGAACGGTGGGGGGATGGGGAACGGCGGGGGGACGGGGAACGGCGGGGGGACGGGGAACGGTGAGGGGACGGGGAACGGCGGGGGGACGGGGAACGGCGGGGGGACTGGGAACGGTGAGGGGACGGGGAACGGCGAGGGGACGGGGAACGGCGGGGGGACGGGGAATGGGGAGGGGACGGGGAACGGCGAGGGGACGGGGAACGGCGGGGGGACGGGGAACGGGGGGGGACGGGGAACGGGGGGGACGGGGAACGGCGGGGGGACGGGGAACGGCGGGTGGACGGGGAACGGCGGGGGGACGGGGAACGGCGGGGGGACGGGGAACGGTGAGGCATAGAAACATAGGAGCAGGAGTGGCTGTTCGGCCCTTCGAACCTGCTCCGCCATTCAATAGGATCATGGCTGATCCTCCATCTCAATACCATATTCCCGCTCTCTGCCCATATCCCTTGATGCCTTTTGTGTCTAGAAATCTATCGATCTCCTTCTTAAATATATTCAGTGACTTGGCCCCCACAGCCTTCTATAGTAGAGAATTCCACAGGTTCACCACCCTCTTGAGTGAAGAAATTTCTCCTCATCTCAGTCCTAAATGTCCTACCCCGTATCCTGAGACTGTGACCCCTCGTTCTAGACCCTCCAGCCAGGGGAAACATCCTCCCTGCATCCAGTCTGTCTAGTCCTGTCAGAATGTTATACGTTTCAATGAGATCCCCTCTCATTCTTCTAAACTCTAGTGAATACAGGCCTAGTCGACCCAATCTCTCCTCATACGACAGTCCTGCCATCCCAGGAATCAGTCTGGTGAACCTTCGCTGCACTCCCTCTATGGTAAGTATATCCTTTCTTAGGTAAGGAGACCAAAACTGCACACAGTACTCCAGGTGTGGTCTCACCAAGGCCCTGTATAACTGTAGTGAGACATCCTTGCTCCTGTACTCAAATCCTCTTGCAATGAAGGCCAACATACCATTTGCCTTCCTAACTGCTTGCTGCACCTGCATGTTTGCTTTCAGTGACTGGTGTACAAGGACACCCAGGTCCCTTTGTACATCAACATTTCCCAATCTATCACCATTTAAATAATACTCTGCTTTTCTGTTTTTCCTACCGAAGTGGATAACTTCACATTTATCCACGTTATACTGCATCTGCCATCTATTTGCCCACTCACTCAACTTGTCTAAATCGCCTTGAAGCCTCTTTGCATCCTCCTCACAACTCCCACTCCCACCTAGTTTCGTGTCGTCAGCAAACTTGTAAATATTACATTTGGTTCCCTCATCCAAATCATTGATATATATTGTGAATAGCTGGGGCCCAAGCACTGATCCTTGCGGTACCCCACTAGTCACCGCCTGCCACCCCTGAAAAGACCCATTTATTCCTACTCTGTTTCCTGTCTGTTAACCAATTTTCAATCCATGCCAGTATATTACCCCCAATCCCATGAACTTTAATTTTGCACACTAACCTCTTTGTGGGAGGACTTTATCAAAGGCCTTCTGAAAATCCAAATACGCCACATCCACTGGTTCTCCCTTATCTATTCTACCAGTTACATCCTCAAAAAACTCCAGCAGGTTTGTCAAACACGATTTCCCTTTCATAAATCCATGTTGACTTTGTCTAATCCCGTTGATATTTTCAAAGTCCTGTTATCACATCCTTTATAATAGACTAGCATTTTTCCTACTACTGATGTTGGGCTAACCGGTCTGTAGTTCCCTGTTTACTCTCTCCCTCCTTTTTTAAATAGTGGGGTTACATTTGCCACCCTCCAATCTGCAGGAACTGTTCCATAATCTATAGAATTTTGGAAGATGTCAACCAATGCATCCACTATTTCCATGGTTACCTCTTTTAATACTCTGGGATGCAGATTGTCAGGCCCTGGAGATTTATCGGCTTTCATCCCATTAATTTCTCCAGCACTATGTTTTTACTAATACTAATTTCCTTTAATTCCTCCTTCTCACTCAACCCTTGGTCCCTTCTGTCTTCACTGGGACACAAAGTATTTGTTTAATTGCTCTGCCATTTCCTTGTCCCCCATTATAAAGTCTCCCGTTTCTGACTGTAAGGGACTTACATTTGTTTTCACTAATCTTTTCCTTTTTACATACTTGTAGAAGCTTTTACAGTTCGCTTTTATGTTCCTTGCAAGTTTACTCTCATACTCTATTTTTCCCCTCTTAATCAATCTTTTCCCCCTCTTAAATCAATGGTGGGGAACGGTGAGGGGACGGGGAGCGGCGGGGGGACGGGGAGCGGCGGGGGGACGGGGAACGGCGGGGGGGACGGGGAACGGCGGGGGGGACGGGGAACGGCGGGGGGGACGGGGAACGGCGGGGGGGACGGGGAACGGCGGGGGGGACGGGGAACGGCGGGGGGACGGGGAACGGCGGGGGGGACGGGGAACGGCGGGGGGGACGGGGAACGGCGGGGGGACGGGGAACGGCGGGGGGACGGGGAACGGCGGGGGGACGGGGAACGGCGGGGGGACGGGGAACGGCGGGGGGACGGGGAACGGCGGGGGCACGGGGAACGGCGGGGGCACGGGGAACGGCGGGGGCACGGGGAACGGCGGGGGCACGGGGAACGGGGAACGGCGGGGGCACGGGGAATGGCGGGGGCACGGGGAACGGCGGGGGCACGGGGAGGGCACGGGGAACGGCGGGGGCACGGGGAACGGCGAGGGCACGGGGAACGGCGAGGGCACGGGGAACGGCGGGGGGGTGGGGAACGGCGAACGGCGGGGAATGGTGGGGGGACGGGGAACGCCGGGGGCACGGGGAACGGCGGGGGCACGGGGAACGGCGGGGGCACGGGGAACGGCGGGGGCACGGGGAACGGCGGGGGGGGTGGGGAACGGCGAACGGCGGGGGTGCGGGGAATGGTGGGGGGACGGCGAACAGCGGGGGGACGGGGAATCGCGAGACGGGGAACGGCGAACGGCGGGGGGACGGGGAATGGTGGGGGGATGGCGAACGGCGGGGGGACGGGGAACGGCGAGACAGGGAACGGCGGGGGGATGGGGAACGGCGAGATGGGGAACGATGGGGGGGACGGGGAACGGCGGGGAACGGTGAGGTCCGTGGCCAGGAAGTTCCTTCTAATAGTAAAGGCACTTTTAACAAGCAAAATTCTCCAATAGATTTAAGCCGTGTATTTGAGCAGACACTGAGGAGCACACACAGGCACCCAGGATGTCTCTCTGCCACATTCGACCAGTGTTATAAACTCTCTTAACAAAGATCCTGAAAGGCACTTAAGTTGTTTGAGGAGTGGGCAGGGTCGCACAAGAACAGATCCCAACAGAGCTCGAGAGACAGATCCCAGCACAGGGACATGTCCCAACAGAGCTAGAGAGACAGATCCCAGCACAGGGACATGTCCCAACAGAGCTAGAGAGACAGATCCCAGCACAGGGACATGTCCCAACAGAGCTAGAGAGACAGATCCCAGCACAGGGACATGTCCCAACAGAGTCATACAGCACAGAAAGAGGCCCTTCGGCCCATCGCGTCCACACCGGCCATCAAGCCCTGTCTAATCTAATCCCATTTTCCAGCATTTGGTCCGTAGCCTTGTATGCTATGGCATTTCAAGTGCTCATCCAAATGCTTCTTGAATGTTGTGAGGGTTCCTGCCTCTACCACCCTTTCAGGCAGTGAGTTCCAGATTCCAACCACCCTCTGGGTGAAAAAGTTCTTCTTCAAATCCCCTCTAAACCTCCTGCCCCTTACCTTGAATCTATGCCCCCTTGTTATTGACCCCTCTACTAAGGGAAAAAGTTCCTTTCTATCTACCCTATCTATGCCCCTCATAATTTTGTACACCTCAATCAGGTCCCCCCTCAGCCTTCTCTGCTCCAAGGGAAACAACCCCAGCCTGTCCAGTCTTTCTTCACAGCTGAAGCGCTCCAGCCCAGGTAACATCCTGGTGAATCTCCTCTGCACCCTCTCCAAAGCAATCACATCCTTCCTATAGTGTGGCGACCAGAACTGCACACAGTATTCCAGCTGTGGCCTACCCAGCGTTTTGTACAGCTCCATCATAACCTCCCTGCTCTTATATTCTATGCCTCGGCTAATGAAGGCAAGTATCCCATATGCCTTTTTAACCACCTTATCCACCTGTTCTGCTGCCTTAAGGAACTATGTACATGCACACCAAGGTCCCTCTGATCCTCTGTCTTTCCTAGGGTCTTACCACTCATTGTGTATTCCCTTGCCTTGTTAGTCCCTCCAAAATGCATCACCTCACACTTTTCAGGGTTAAATTCCATTAGCCACTGTTCCGCCCATCTGACCAACCCATCTATATCGTCCTGCAGACTGAGGCTACCCTCCTCGCTATTTACCACCCCACCAATTTTCGTGTCATCTGCGAACTTACTGATCATACCTTTTACATTCACATCCAAATCATTAATGTAGACCACAAACAACAAGGGACCCAGCACCGATCCCTGCGGTACAGAGCTACAGAGACAGATCCCAGCACAGCGACATGTCCCAACAGAGCTAGAGAGACAGATCCCAGCACAGGGACATGTCCCAACAGAGCTACAGAGACAGATCCCAGCACAGGGATTGGTCCCAACATTGTCCCAGAGAGACAGATCCCAGCATAGCCACAGAGATTTATACCAACAGAGTGGCAGGGACAAATCCCAGAATGGATCCAGACACTAGACCGAGACACTGCTCCCAGCACAGACCCGGACTCCGCTCCCAGCACAGACCCGGACTCCGCTCCCAGCACAGACCAGGACTCCGCTCCCAGCACAGACCAGGACTCCGCTCCCAGCACAGACCCGGACTCCGCTCCCAGCACAGACCCGGACTCCGCTCCCAGCACAGACCCGGACTCCGCTCCCAGCACAGACCCGGACTCCGCTCCCAGCACAGACCGGGACTCCGCTCCCAGCACAGACCGGGACTCCGCTCCCAGCACAGACCCGGACTCCGCTCCCAGCACAGACCCGGACTCCGCTCCCAGCACAGACCCGGACTCCGCTCCCAGCACAGACCCGGACTCCGCTCCCAGCACAGACCCGGACACTGGCCCCAGCACAGACCCGGACACTGCTCCCAGCACAGACCCGGACACTGGCCCCAGCACAGGCCCGGACACTGCTCCCAGCACAGACCCGGACTCCGCTCCCAGCACAGACCCGGACTCCGCTCCCAGCACAGACCCGGACTCCGCTCCCAGCACAGACCCGGACTCCGCTCCCAGCACAGACCTGGACTCTGCTCCCAGCACACACCCGGACACTGGCCCCAGCACAGGCCCGGACACTGCTCCAAGCAGACACACAGACACTGTTCCCAGCACAGTCCCGGACACTGGCCCCTGCACAGACCCGGACACTGCTCCCAGCACAGACCCGGACTCCGCTCCCAGCACAGACCCGGACTCCGCTCCCAGCACAGACCCGGACACTGGCCCCAGCACAGACCCGGACACTGCTCCCAGCACAGGCCCGGACACTGCTCCCAGCACAGACCCGGACTCCGCTCCCAGCACAGACCCGGACTCCGCTCCCAGCACAGACCCGGACTCCGCTCCCAGCACAGACCTGGACTCCGCTCCCAGAACACACCCGGACTCTGCTCCCAGCACACACCCGGACACTGCTCCAAGCAGACACACAGACACTGTTCCCAGCACAGTCCCGGACACTGGCCCCAGCACAGACCCGGACACTGGCCCCAGCACAGACCCGGACTCTGCTCCCAGCACAGACCCGGACTCTGCTCCCAGCATAGACCCGGACTCTGCTCCCAGCATAGACCCGGACACTGTCCCCAGTGACCGATCCCAGCACAGACCCAGACACTGTCCCCAGTGACCGATCCCAGCACAGACCCAGACACTGTCCCCAGTGACCGATCCCAGCACAGACCCAGACACTGTCCCCAGTGACCGATCCCAGCACAGTCACGCACAGCTCCCAGCACAGACCCAGACACTGTCCCCAGTGACCGATCCCAGCACAGTCACGCACAGAGCCGGTGCGGGCTGGGACAGACACCGCTGCCGTTACCTGGCCAAGCTGCCGCTCCAGCGCCGCCGTTCACCTGAGTGACAGGTAAAGGGACCCGGGCTCAGTGTCTCCGCCGCCTCGCCGCTCATTGACCAATCACACGTCGGCTGCACCGCTCCCTAGTTTGCATAGAGCATCCATTGGTCGGAGGTTTGATTGACAGCTCAATTATCCAATAAGAAAACAGAAGGCGGAGCAAACAGTTACCAACCCGGAGTTTACCCAAAGCGAGCCCGAACTCGCAAGACAAAAATATACTGCAGATGTTGGAAATCTGCAATAAAAAAACCCAGGAAATGCAGGAGAAACTCAGCAGGTCAGGCAGCATCCGTGGAGAGAGAGGCAGAGTCAAGGTTTCAGGTCATGACCTTGCGTTAGAACTGGAAAAAAGCTGGAGATGGAACAGGTTTTTAAGCAAGTGCAGGGGCTGGGAAAGGGGGGAGGGGAGGAAAGAAGAAAAGGGAAGGTCTGTGATAGGATGGAAGGCAGGAGAGATTAAGAGACATTCAAGGCAAAAAAGAGATGGTAATGGGACAGGTTCAGAAACAAGGATGGCTCTAGATGAAGCGTAAATTGCACTGGCAGAAAGAAAGACAGCGGCCATGTGGAGAGAAGAGAAAAAGACAGACAATTAGTGTGGATGAAATATATATATATGATAGGGGCCGAGGTCATGATCCGAACTCTCAGTAACTGGGACAGGGAGAGCCCGGCATTGACCGGGAGGGGAGAGCCCGGCACTGACTGGGAGAGAGAGGAGAGCCCGGCACTGACTGGGAGAGGGAGAGGAGAGCCCGGCACTGAGAGGGAGAGGGAGAGGAGAGCCCGGCACTGACCGAGAGAGGAGAGCCCGGCATTGATCGGGAGAGGGAGAGGAGAGCCCGGCACTGACCGGGAGAGGAGAGAGGAGAGCCTGGCACTGACTGGGAGAGAGAGAGGAGAGCCCGGCACTGACCGAGAGAGGAGAGAGGAGAGCCTGGCACTGACTGGGAGAGAGAGAGGAGAGCCCGGCACTGACTGGGAGAGGGAGAGGAGAGCCCGGCACTGACCGAGAGAGGAGAGCCCGGCATTGATCGGGAGAGGGAGAGGAGAGCCCGGCACTGACCGGGAGAGGGAGAGGAGAGCCCGGCACTGACTGGGAGATGGAGAGGAGAGCCCGGCATTGATCGGGAGAGGGAGAGAAGAGCCCGGCACTGACTGGGAGAGGAGAGAGGAGAGCCCGGCACTGACCGGGAGAGGAGAGAGGAGAGCCCGGCACTGACCGAGAGAGGAGAGCCCGGCACTGACCGAGAGAGGAGAGCCCGGCACTGACCGAGAGAGGAGAGCCCGGCATTGATCGGGAGAGGGAGAGAAGAGCCCGGCACTGACCGGGAGAGAGAGAGGAGAGCCCGGCACTGACCGAGAGAGAGAGGAGAGCCCGGCACTGACTGGGAGAGGGAGAGGAGAGCCCGGCACTGACCGAGAGAGAGAGGAGAGCCCGGCACTGACCGGGAGAGGAGAGAGGAGAGCCCGGCACTGACCGGGAGAGAGAGAGGAGAGCCCGGCACTGACCGAGAGAGAGAGGAGAGCCCGGCACTGACTGGGAGAGGGAGAGGAGAGCCCGGCACTGACCGAGAGAGAGAGGAGAGCCCGGCACTGACCGGGAGAGGGAGAGGAGAGCCCGGCACTGACCGGGAGAGGAGAGCCCGGCACTGACCGGGAGATAGAGGAGAGCCCGGCACTGACCGGGAGATAGAGGAGAGCCCGGCACTGACCGAGAGAGAGAGAGGAGAGTCCGGCACTGACCGGGAGAGAGAGAGGAGAGCCCGGCACTGACCGGGAGATAGAGGAGAGCCCGGCACTGACCGAGAGAGAGAGAGGAGAGCCCGGCACTGACTGGGAGAGGGAGAGAGAGAGCCCGGCACTGACTGGGAGAGAGAGAGAGAGAGCCCAGCACTGACCGGGAGAGGAGAGAGGAGAGCCCGGCACTGACTGGGAGAGGGAGAGAGAGGGCCCGGCACTGACTGGGAGAGGGAGAGAGAGAGCCCGGCACTGACCGGGAGAGGAGAGAGAGAGCCCGGCACTGACTGGGAGAGGGAGAGGAGAGCCCGGCACTGACTGGGAGAGGGAGAGGAGAGCCCGGCACTGACCGGGAGAGGGAGAGCCCGGCACTGACTGGGAGAGGAGAGCCTGGCACTGACTGGGAGAGGGAGAGGAGAGCCCGGCACTGACCGGGAGAGGGGGAGCCTGGCACTGACCGGGAGAGGAGAGCCTGGCACTGACTGGGAGAGGGAGAGGAGAGCCCGGCACTGACCGGGAGAGGGAGAGGAGAGCCCGGCACTGACCGGGAGAGGGAGAGGAGAGCCCGGCACTGACCGGGAGAGAGAGAGGAGGGCCCGGCACTGACTGGGAGAGAGAGAGGAGAGCCTGGCACTGACTGGGAGAGGGAGAGCCCGGCACTGACTGGGAGAGGGAGAGGAGAGCCCGGCACTGACTGGGAGAGGGAGAGGAGAGCCCGGCACTGACCGGGAGAGAGAGAGGAGAGCCCGGCACTGACCGGGAGAGAGAGAGGAGAGCCCGGCACTGACTGGGAGAGAGAGAGGAGAGCCCGGCACTGACCGGGAGAGAGAGAGGAGAGCCCGGCACTGACCGGGAGAGAGAGAGGAGAGCCCGGCACTGACTGGGAGAGGGAGAGGAGAGCCCGCCACTGACTGGGAGAGAGAGAGGAGAGCCCGGCACTGACTGGGAGAGAGAGAGGAGAGCCTGGCACTGACTGGGAGAGAGAGAGGAGAGCCCGGCACTGACTGGGAGATGGAGAGAGAGAGCCTGGCACTGACCGGGAGATGGAGAGAGGAGAGCCCGGCACTGACCGGGAGATAGAGAGGAGAGCCTGGCACTGACCAGGAGATAGAGAGGAGAGCCTGGCACTGACTGGGAGAGAGAGAGGAGAGCCGGCACTGACCGGGAGAGAGAGAGAGAGCCCGGCACTGACCGAGAGAGAGAGAGAGAGAGCCGGCACAGACCGAGAGAGCGAGAGAGAGCCCGGCACTGACCGAGAGAGAGAGAGAGAGCCGGCACTGACCGGGAGAGAGAGAGGAGAGCCCGGCACTGACCGGGAGAGGACAGCCCGGCACAGACCAGGAGAGGGAGCGAGAGAGCCCGGCACTGTCCGGGAAGGGTCTGCGCACTACTTGTTGCCAGCCCGTTTCGCTGGACCACCTCGACTGGAAAGCCAAGCCTGGCTCTCGACAGCCTCCCCCGCAATTCTCGAGTCTCTGCTGGATGACTGGGCGGTTGCCCGAGGTCGACGCCCGAGTCTCTGGCCTTGACCTCCAATCCACTGATCTCCAGGAACGAATCCCCGGGAGGTGATGCAGAGTTGCAGGTAGGTTCGAACTTGCCTTGACGCCAATGTTGTGTCCGTGTATAATAAGACACAGACTGCAGGAGAACGGTACAACAGGTGTTTACTCAACATGGCTCACACGGGAACTGATCTGTACAGATTACTACTCAGTGCTATATATAGGTGTGGTCACTGCCGGTACTGCAGTATACATGAGCTGTAAAAGATAGTTCCCCCCTTAAAGGTATATACATTACAGGCAGCCATTTTTGTTGCCTGCCAGCACCTGCCCCCGTTGCTGTCCCTGGCCCCCGTGAAACCCCCCGCGGGGTGCCGGCTGCTCTCTGTGAGCCTGGCACTCCTCTTGAGTGCCGGGCTCGTTTGCCGGCACTCCCGATCCCTGGTGGCCCAGCTGGGTGCCGTGACGTGCTGCGCCAGGCCCCTCCCCTTTAATAAGGGGAGGAAGGCCTGCAGTACCGCGGCACGACATGCCACAGCACCGCGCCCCAAGAGGGATGCAGGGCGCTTCCAGTAGCGCCCCTCCTCCCTCTCGGGGCACTACCTTGGAAAATCGGCCACGGGGGGACGTTAACTTTTTCGGGGCGCTAAAATTGGTAGAAGGATTAGAGGGGAGTTGTGGAGAATTTTTCACCCAGCACGGTGGCATAGTGGTTAGCACTGTTGCCTCACAGCGCCAGGGACCCGGGTTCGAATCCGGCCTCGGGCGACTGTCTGTGTGGAGTTTGCACATTCTCCCCGTGTTTGCGTGGGTTTTCTCCGGGTGCTCCGGTTTCCTCCCACAGTCCAAAGATGTGCGGGTTAGGTTGATTGGCCATGATAAATTGACCCTTAGTGTTACGGGGATTAAATACGTGGGGTTACGGGGATAGGGCGGGATATGTGTTGGTGTAGGGGTTACGGGGATCGGGTGGGATATGTGTCGGTGCAGGGCTCGATGGGCCGAAATGGCCTCTATCTGCACTGTGGGGTTTCTGTGATTCTGTGATTCTGTGACCGAGAGAGGGAGAGGAGAGCCCGGCACTGACCGGGAGAGAGAGAGAGAGCCCGGCAATGACCGAGAGAGAGAGAGCCCGGCACTGACCGGGAGAGAGAGAGCCCGGCACTGACCGGGAGAGAGAGAGCACGGCACTGACCGGGAGAGAGAGAGAGAGAGCCCGGCACTGACCGGGAGAGAGAGAGAGAGAGAGCCCGGCACTGACCGGGAGAGAGAGAGAGAGAGCCCGGCACTGACCGGGAGAGAGAGGAGAGCCCGGCACTGACCGGGAGAGAGAGAGGAGAGCCCGGCACTGACTGGGAGAGAGAGAGCCCGGCACTGACCGGGAGAGAGAGAGCCCGACACTGACCGGGAGAGAGAGAGAGCCCGGCACTGACCGGGAGAGAGAGAGGAGAGCCCGGCACTGACCGGGAGAGAGAGAGAGCCCGGCACTGACCGGGAGAGAGAGAGGAGAGCCCGGCACTGACCGGGAGAGAGAGAGCCCGGCACTGACCGGGAGAGAGAGAGGAGAGCCCGGCACTGACCGGGAGAGAGAGAGAGCCCGGCACTGACCGGGAGAGGGAGCGAGAGAGCCCGGCACTGACCGGGAGAGGGAGAGGAGAGCCCGGCACTGACTGGGAGAGGGAGGAGAGCCCGGCACTGACCGGGAGAGGGAGTAGAGCCCAGCACTGACCGGGAGAGGGAGAGAGAGAGCCCGGCACTGACCAGGAGAGGAGAGCCCGGCACTGACCGGGAGAGAGAGAGGAGAGCCCGGCACTGACCGGGAGAGAGAGGAGAGCCCGGCACTGACCGGGAGAGAGATGAGAGCCCGGCACTGACCGGGAGAGAGATGAGAGCCCGGCACTGACCGGGAGAGGAGAGCCCGGCACTGACCGAGAGAGGAGAGCCCGGCACTGACCGAGAGAGAGAGGAGAGCCCGGCACTGACCGGGAGAGAGAGGAGAGCCCGGCACTGACCGAGAGAGAGAGGAGAGCCCGGCACTGACCGGGAGAGGGAGAGGAGAGCCCGGCACTGACCGGGAGAGGAGAGAGGAGAGCCCGGCACTGACCGGGAGAGGAGAGCCCGGCACTGACCGGGAGAGGGGAGCCCGGCACTGACCCGAAGAGGGGGAGCCCGGCACTGACCAGGAGAGAGAGAGAGAGCCCGGCACTGACCGGGACTGGGCCAGGGAGAACCTGGATGTGGGCTGACAGAGCTCACTGAGGACTGGGTAACCTGGTACATAGCAGGACAGCCCCAGAGTGAAATTTGAGAGTCATAGTGTTCAGGGACTGACCTGGACTTTATACCCAAGTCCAGCTCATTAATATATATCACAAACAGCTGTGGTCCTAATACTGACCCCTGGGGAGCGCCACTGTATACCCCCCTCCAGTCTGAAAAAGCAACCCTTCAAACTACTCTCAGCTTTCTGCCCCTTAGCCAATTATGTATCGACACAGCCACTGTCCCTTTTAATTTTGCTAACAAATCTATTATGTGACACTTTATCAAACACCTTTTGAAAGTCCATATACACAACATCAACCGCATTACCCTCATCAACCCTCTCCGTTACTTCATCAAAGAACTCGATCAAGTTAGTCAAACACGATTTGCCTTTAACAAATCATTGCAGGCTGTCATTTATTAACCCATATTTTTCCCAAGTGCCGTGTCATTTGGTCCCGGATTATTGTCTCTGAAAGGTACCCCAGCACCAAGATTAGGCTGACCGGCCTGTAGTTGCCGGCAAAGTTCCCCCTAAGCTGTGCGGCTGCGCAGCGATCATGCGGTTCCACGCAGGCTGCTCACCAGCTGTAACGCTGGACAAGACACCACGCAGTAAATTTAAAGGGCTCGCGCACCTAAAATAAAAATTAGAGGGAACATTGGTTGCCGGGTTTATCCCTCTTCCCTTTTTTGAACAGGGTTGCAACATTTGCAATCCTGCAGTCCTCTAGCACCACTCCCATACCTAAGGCGAATTGGAAGATTGTGGCCTGAGCCTCTACAATTTTCACCCTCATGTCCCTCAGTAACCTAGGATGCATCCCGTCCAGACCATAGAAACATAGAAAAATAGGAGCAGGAGTCGGCCATTCAGCCCTTCGAGCCTGCTCCACCATTCAATATAATCATGGCTGATCTTCTATCTCAGTACAGGAAACTTTGCGATATCCAGCACCGACGGGACCGAGCTGTTGCCGATCTATCAAAACTGCCGGACAAACCAGCGTTAATGTTGAAGCATACGGAGATTTGCAGCTCCGTATCTGGCAACAACCACTGTTGCTTAGCAACAGCTTCTAAACAGTCGGCCGTACCTTGGAAGCGTCTCTGTAGCTTAGCAACAGCTTCAGAGAGACTTTGCAGAGCCCGACTGTTGAATAAAAAGCCACGAGAAGAAAAAAAAACCTAACAAAATGGCTCCTGATTTCTGCTGGTGGATCGAGGTTTCCGGACATACAACCTCCGGATAAACCAAAGTTTCCTGTACCATATTCCCGCTCTCTCCCCATACACCTTGACTCCTTTTGTATCTAGAAAACTATCGATCTCCTTCTTAAGTAGATTCAGTGACTTGGCCTCCACAGCCTTCTGTGGTAGAGAATTCCACAGGTTCGCCACCCATGTGACTTTTCTACTTTGAGTGCTGCCAACATTTTAAGTACCTCCTGTTTAGACTTTTATCCTATCCACTTCCTTCTTTACTATGACATGCCAGCATCCTCTTCTCTCATGAAGACAGATCACTCAGTACCTCAGCCATACCCTCAGCCTCCACAAGAACGTCTCCCTGTCGGTCCGTAATCGGCCCCACCTTTCCTTTTACTATTTATATATTTTATAAAACACTTTTGGGTTTCATTTTATGTTAGCTGCTAATCTATTCTCAGACTCTCTCTTTGCCCCACTTATTCCCTTTTTTTAGATCTCCTCTGTACATTCATATTCAGCTTGGTGCCCTACTCTGTTCATAGAAGAATCATAGAATCATTGAAATTTATGCAACAGAAGGAGGCCATTTGGCCCATCGTGACCGTGCTGGCCGAAAAAGAGCTCTCCAGCCTAATCCCACTTTCCAGCTCTTGGTCCGTAGCCCTGCAGGTTACGGCACTTCAAGTGCACATCCAAGTACTTTTTAAATGTGATGAGGGTTTCTGCCTCTATCACCCATTCAGGCAGTGAGTTTCAGACCCCCACCACCCTCTGGGTGAAAAAGTTCTCCTCAACTCCCCTCTAATCCTTCTACCAATTTTAGCGCCCCGAAAAAGTTAACGTCCCCCCGTGGCCGATTTTCCAAGGTAGTGCCCCGAGAGGGAGGAGGGGCGCTACTGGAAGCGCCCTGCGTCCCTCTTGGGGCGTGGTGCTGTGGCATGTCGTGCCACGGTACGGCAGGCCTTCCTCCCCTTATTAAAGGGGAGGGGCCTGGTGCAGCACATCACGACACCCAGCTGGGCCACCAGGGATCGGGAGTGCCGGCAAATGAGCCCGGCACTCAAGAGGAGTGCCAGGCTCACGGAGAGCAGCTGGCACCCCACGGGGGGTTTCACGGGGGCCAGGGACAGCAACGGGGGCAGGTGCTGGCAGGCAACAAAAATGGCTGCCTGTAATGTATATACCTTTAAGGGGGGAACTATCTTTTACAGCTCATGTATACTGCAGTACTGGCAGTGACCACACCTGTATATAGCACTGAGTAGTAATCTGTACAGATCAGTTCCCGTGTGAGCCACGTTGAGTAAACACCTGTTGTACCGTTCTCCTGCAGTCTGTGTCTTATTATACACAGACACAACATTGGCGACAAGGCAAGTTCGAACCTACCTGCAACTCTGCATCACCTCCCGGGGATTCGTTCCTGGAGATCAGTGGATTGGAGGTCAAGGCCAGAGACTCGGGCGTCGACCTCGGGCAACCGGCCAGTCATCCAGCAGAGACTCGAGAATTGCGGGGGAGGCTGTCGAGAGCCAGGCTTGGCTTTCCAGTCGAGGTGGTCCAGCGAAACGGGCTGGCAACAGATAGTGCACAGACCCTTCCCGGACAGCGGTGGGCTAGAGCCCGACTGAGCGGCACAGCAAAGGGCCGAGCAGCGTCGATGGGGGAGAGAGAGAGAGGGCAGAGCGCACAGGGCGCAGCCGGTGTTCAGGGGCTGAGCAGCGTCGAAGAGAGGGAGAGAGAGACGCGCAGAAACCCGCGAGGCGCTGCCATTGCCACGAGGACCGCCGAGAGCGGCGTTGGCAGCAGCGCAGGAGAAGCACGCAAAACCTACAGGGCGCCGCCATTGCCACGAGAACCGCCGGGAGCGGCGTTGGCAGCAGCGGGGGAGGAAGGAATGCACGGGAGATGCCATTTTAAGCCATTGGGAGACGCCATTTTAAACCACACCCAAAATGCCGAAGAGTGGCAGTATCACCGCATTTGACAATGAAGTCTTAGATTGGACTACATATGTCGAACGAATAGAGGTATACTGCAAGGCAAATGAGGTGTCAGATGACAAGAAAGCGTCGGTATTGTTAAATTTAATGGGTGCAAAGACGTATGGTTTATTACGAAATCTAGTAACCCCAATGAAGCCAATGGAAAAGAGTTTTGAAGACACTAACGATACTACAGGAACATTTAAACCCCACACCGCTGCTGATAGCAGAAAGATTCAAGTTTCACAAACGGAACCAGCATAAGGATGAAAGCAATGCTGATTATTTAACAGAACTGCGCAAACTATCGAAACACTGCCAGTTTGGAGCGAGACTGGCAGATGCCTTAAGGGACAAGTTTGTGTGTGAGCTTCAAAGTGAAGGAACCCAGAAATGGCTTTTATCTGAAAAGGACCTTACGCTGGAAAAGGCTTTCAGCATTGCGGTATCATATGAAGCAGCAGCACGGGGTGCTGCAGAGATACAACAGAGACCGCAAGAATATGGCACAAACAAAATGTCATATAGAACAGAGAAGTGCTATCGCTGCGGCAGAACAACACATGACCAGAATGATTGCTGGTTCAAAGACAAAGTGTGCAGACAGTGTGGAAAAGTAGGACACATAGCACGAGTCTGCAGGTCGGGAAAGAAAACCAGCAATAAGAAACCTACCAAAGAAAAGTACAAGAAGGTACATAAGATGACGGAGAATGGTTCAGACGAACAAAACAGTGATACCGACTCCGAAAGCAGGGAACTGAGTTGTCTGAAACTGCATAATGTGATCAAAACGGAGGATCACCGAACCATTTGGGTCACTCTCAAGATAGCAGGAGTCCAGGTAAAGATGGAAATGGACACAGGATCAGCCCTAACAGTCATAAACCGACGGGACTACGAGCGACTATTCTCACACATACCCTTGTGAGACACAAAAATTATTTTGAAGACGTACATGGGACAAAAAGTCTACCCCAAAGGAAAAATAAGGGTGACCGTTATATATAACGGTAAGGAAACACCAAAACTAGACCTGTATGTATTGCAAGATGGAGGACCACCATTACTGGGACGTGAATGGATCCGGAAAATACAACTGGATTGGCATTCCATACAGGCACTGACTGTGGCTGACAAAAAGGATGACGACGTCACACCTGGGCGACTGTCAAAGACCCTAACTGACGCGAAAGAAGTGTTCCAGCAAGGACTCGGAACACTAAAAGGCATGACAGCGACGATTAAAATTGAAGAAAACGCAAGCCCAAAATTTTTTAAGGCCAGACCGGTACCTTATGCGATCCGCCCAGCCGTCGAAGCAGGGCTGGAGAGTCTGTAACGTTCAGGTGTACTGTCCAAGCTAGACTGGAGTGAGTGGGCTACACCCATCGTCCCTGTGATGAAAAAGTCGTTGAGCAGCACGCCTGGGGAACCAAGGAAGGTTCGCATCTGTGGGGACTTTAAGGTAACAGTGAACCCGGTCCTTCACACCGTACAATATCCACTTCCGCGGATTGAAGATATTTTCGCCTCGCTATCTGGAGGGAAACGCTTCACTAAGATTGATCTGGCCCAGGCGTATCTGCAAATGGAGGTAGTAGAAGCATCAAAAAAATACCTCACAATCAACACCCATAAAGGCCTCTACCAATACAACCGGCTGGTATTCGGGGTAGCATCAGCTCCGGCTATTTGGCAGAGGGCAATGGAACAAGTCCTGCAAGGGATCCCAGGGACCCAGTGTTATTTGGACGACATCCTGGTCACGGGCGAAAATGACAGTGATCACCTTGCCAACCTGGAGCAGGTGCTCACTAGATTGCAGGAATATGGGCTCCGAGCTAACCGCCCCAAATGCGAGTTTTTTAGAAAACAGATCTCGTATTGTGGCCACGTTATCGATAAAGAGGGGTTACATAAGTCCCCAGGGAAGATTGAGGCAGTAGTCTAGGCTCCAGCACCGGAAAATGTGTCACAACTGAGGTCGTTCCTCGGGCTGGTAAACTACTACCATAAGTTCTTGCCAAATTTGTCTACAATACTACACCCACTGAACACCCTACTGCAAACTGGGGTGCCATGGAAGTGGAGTGACGAATGTAGACGAGCCTTCCAGAAGAGCAAAACACTAATCACATCGAAAGAGGTATTGGCCCATTACAACCCGGCATTACCAATTCGGTTGGCATGTGATGCGTCACCCTACAGCATTGGAGCGGTGCTGTCGCACAAACTCTCGGACGGCTCAGAGGGGCCAATAGCCTTTGCGTCACGATCACTAACCTCAGCCGAGCGTAACTATGCCCAGATTGACAGGGAGGCCCTCAGCCTAGTGTGGGGAGTGAAAAAATTCAATCACTATCTGCACGGGCAGAAATTCACCTTGCTGACTGATCACTAGCCTCTTGTCTCCATTTTTAATCCGAAGAAGGGCGTTCCGGTGATGACTGCGCAACGACTACAAAGATGGTCACTTTTTCTAGGGGCGCACCACTATGAGATTGAATATAAGGGCACGAAACAGCATGGAAATGCTGATGGGCTATCACGCCTGCCACTGCCTACTGCGGAGGAAGCACCAGCAGTGGATCCTGTCGAAATATTCTGTTCGACTATAGTTGAATACCTACCGGTAACTAACGCTTGTATCGAAAAGGAAACCTGAAATGACCCGACACTGTCTCGGGTATATGATTTGACGGTGAAGGGATGGCCAGCACATGGCGACTCACTGTTGCCAGCATTCTCGACAAGGAGATAACAGCTGTCAGTGTGCCGGGGGACCTTGATGTGTGGATCCCGAGTGGTAATTCCACCCAAGTTAAGGGATAGAGTGCTCAATGAGCTTCATGAGGGTCATCTGGGAGGGGTAAAAATGAAAAGCCTAGCCAGGGCTTATGTGTGGTGGCCGGGAATCGATAAACAAATCGAGGACCTGACCAAAAGCTGCTCAGGATGCCAGAAAGTCCAAAATGCACCACCACAGGCCCCTCTACACCCATGGGAGTGGCCCTCATCTCCATGGCAACGGGTGCATATTGATTTTGCTGGTCCATTCATGGACTCAATGTTTTTAATAGCCGTGGATGCGCACTCGAAATGGCCTGAGGTCATCAAAATGTCCTCCACCACCACGGAGAAAACTATTGCAGTCCTACGGACCATTTTTGCCTGGAATGGCTTGCCAGAACAGATTTGCTCCGACAACGGACTACAGTTTGTGTCCGAAGAGTTCCGGAGGTTCTTGAAAAAGAATGGGGTAAGGCATTACACATCCGCCCTGTATCATCCAGCCACAAATGGTTTGGCTGAGAGGTTCGTACAAACCTTTAAGAAGGCAATAAAGGCTATGTACAGTGACAACATTCCGCTGCAGCACAAGGTGGACAATTTCCTGTTCGCCTACCGGAATGCGACACATGCAGTCACCAACCAGGCCCCAGCCATGATGTTCTTTAACCGAAGGTTAAGATCTCGCCTGGATTTGCTCAGACCAAGCGTACGAAGAGATGTTGAGAGTAAGCAATTCCATCACATCCATGAGAAGCCAACAAGGAGCTTCAATGTAGGGCAACCAGTCTTGGCCCGCGACTACCGAACAGAAAAATGGCAGCCAGGAACGATATGCACACGGCAGGGCCCACTAATGTACACAGTGGACGTTGGGGAGAGCATCGTGAGACGCCATGCTGACCAGATCCTAGAGTCACAGGAACAAGTCAACCCCATGCCTCGCCCATATGTACCTGGTGATGAAGCCGACGTACAGGTCGCATCTACCCCAGAAACAGTAGCATCGGAAGCTGATGAACCAACCGACGACAGGGGTCAGAATCGCCTCCGCACCAAGAGCAAGACACTTGAGAAAGGCACTATCCAGAAAGGATCAGGAAGCCTCCCCAAAGACTGAATATATAAATAGACTATTTTCAGCTAATGTTGCATGTTAAAAGTGTTAATTGTAATTAGTTTGATATTTAATTGTTAAATGAGTGTTATGGTACTGTTAATCTAAAAGGGGAGGAATTGTAATGTATATACCTTTAAGGGGGGAACTATCTTTTACAGCTCATGTATACTGCAGTACCGGCAGTGACCACACCTGTATATAGCACTGAGTAGTAATCTGTACAGATCAGTTCCCGTGTGAGCCACGTTGAGTAAACACCTGTTGTACTGTTCTCCTGCAGGCTGTGTCTTATTATACACGGACACAACACTGCCCACCACCTCCCCTTTAACTAGTGCCGCCCTGGCCACAGGTAGGCCCCCCTGACCCCGGCGGACATTGCGTCCGGCGGTAAGTCGGGGAGCGCCACCCAATATTACAGCTGGGGCGCGAGTGGGCGCTGTGCACGGCGGTGACGTCTCATCTTAGGGTGCTAACGGGAGACGCTAATCAACCGAATTTAGCCCCCTATATCTTTAGTCATCTAGGGAGCTTTGGAAGCCCTACCTTTCTTCCTTGTGGGTATGTGTCTACTCTGTACCCAAACTATCTCCACTTTGAAGGCCTCCCATTGTTCAATTATTGTTTTACCGAACAATATTTGATTCCAATCCACCTGGGCCAGATCCCTTTTCAACTCACTGAAGTTAGCCCTCCTCCAGTTGAGTATTTTCATGTTTGATTTTTCCTTGTCCTTTTCCATAACTACTCGAAGCCTTGTGATCACTGTCCCCCAAATGCTCCCCCACTGAAACATGCTCCACTTGCCCCATTTCATGCCTCAGAACTAAATCCAGCATTGCCTCCTTCCCCGTTGAGCTGGAAACACACTGATTAAGAAAGTTCTCTTGTACACATTTCAGGAGTTCCTCCCCCTCTCTGCCCTTTACACTGTTACTATTCCAGTCTATATTAGGATATTTGAAGTCCCCCATTATCACCACTCTGTCATTCTTGCATCTTTCTGAAATTTACCTGCAAATTTGCTCCTCTATCTCCTTCCCACTATTTGGTGACCTGTAGTATACACCCAGCAGTGTAATAGCTGATCTATTATTCCTCAATTCTAACCAAATAGATTCTGCCTTTAAACCCTCAAGTACATCCCCTTCTCTAGTGTTGTAACAGTGTCTTTTGGTCAATATTGCCACGTCCCTCCTATATTTTCTTCTCTATCTTTCCTGCATACATTATAGCCAGGAAGATTAAGTTCACAATCCTCCTGTTGTTTGAACCAGGTCTCTGTTTTGGCCACTATATCATCATCCCATGTGGCGATTTGTGCCTGCAGCTCACCAACCTCATTTACCTAGTTACCACACTCCGTGCGTTTATACAAATGCACTCCAAACCCATCTTAGTTCCCTTCGCAATTCACACCTGTCTGAACCACTCCTATTTCTGAACGACTCTTTATACAAATGCCGTTTGTCACTCCCAGTCCTCTGGGCATCTTGTATCACCTGTCTAATGCGTCACCTTGGTGCCACTCCCTCTGCCAAATTAGGTTAATCCCTCCCCATCATCAATGATTGTTTTGAGAAAATGGTCCAGGAATGAACTGCTGATGGTAGCAGAGAAATGTTGAAAAGAATTGAATGACACTCTGCTGTCTGTACTTTCGTGGAGGTACATATTGGAACATTCAAAATAAAAAGGTCAATGCTTACATTAAATGGAGCGATATCACCAACGCACCAAGTATTTGGCCAACAACTACTTTGGTGCTGAATAAAGTGTATGGCACTTTCATACAGCAACTTTAACACAGCAAACACCCAGAGGAGCCTCTAGCACTACAATAACAACAACAATGCGTTTCTATAGCATTTTAATGTCCCAAGATGCATCACAGCAATATAATCAGACAAAAATGGAGCAAAGAAGGAAACAGGAGGGGGTGAATAAAAACTTCATCAAAGAGGTGGGTTTTATAAAAGGGTCTTAATGATAGAGAGGTTTAAAGAGAAGATTGAAGACATGGTTCAATGGGAGAGGGGATTGAGGACATGGTTCACTGGGAGAGGGGACTGAGGACATGGTTCAGTGGGAGAGGGGACTGAGGACATGGTTCACTGGGAGAGGGGACTGAGGACATGGTTCACTGGGAGAGGGGACTGAGGACAAGGTTCAGTGGGAGAGGGGACTGAGGACATGGTTCACTGGGAGAGGGGAGTGAGGACATGGTTCACTGGGAGAGGGGACTGAGGACATGGTTCAATGGGAGAGGGGACTGAGGACATGGTTCAATGGGAGAGGGGACTGAGGACATGGTTCACTGGGAGAGGGGACTGAGGACATGGTTCAATGGGAGAGGGGACTGAGGACATGGTTCAATGGGAGAGGGGACTGAGGACATGGTTCAATGGGAGAGGGGACTGAGGACAAGGGTCAATGGGAGAGGGGACTGAGGACATGGTTCAATGGGAGAGGGGACTGAGGACATGGTTCACGGGGAGAGGGGACTGAGGACATGGTTCAGTGGGAGAGGGGACTGAGGACATGGTTCAATGGGAGAGGAGACTGAGGACATGGTTCAATGGGAGAGGGGACTGAGGACATGGTTCAATGGGAGAGGAGACTGAGGACATGGTTCAATGGGAGAGGGGAGTGAGGACATGGTTCACTGGGAGAGGGGACTGAGGACATGGTTCAGTGGGAGAGGGGACTGAGGACATGGTTCAATGGGAGAGGAGACTGACGACATGGTTCAATGGGAGAGGGGACTGAGGACATGGTTCAATGGGAGAGGAGACTGAGGACATGGTTCAATGGGAGAGGGGAGTGAGGACATGGTTCACGGGGAGAGGGGACTGAGGACATGGTTCAGTGGGAGAGGGGACTGAGGACATGGTTCAATGGGAGAGGAGACTGAGGACATGGTTCAATCGGAGAGGGGACTGAGGACATGGTTCAATGGGAGAGGGGACTGAGGACATGGTTCAATGGGAGAGGAGACTGAGGACATGGTTCAATGGGAGAGGGGACTGAGGACATGGTTCAATGGGAGAGGGGACTGAGGACATGGTTCAATGGGAGAGGGGACTGAGGACACGGTTCAATGGGAGAGGGGACTGAGGACACGGTTCAATGGGAGAGGGGACTGAGGACATGGATCAATGGGAGAGGGGACTGAGGACATGGTTCAATGGGAGAGGGCACTGAGGACATGGTTCAATGGGAGAGGGGACTGAGGACATGGTTCAATGGGAGAGGGGCCTGAGGACATGGTTGAATGGCAGAGGGGACTGAGGGCATGGTTCAATGGGAAAGGGGACTGAGGACATGGTTCAATGGGAGAGGGGACTGAGGACATGGTTCAATGGGAGAGGGGACTGAGGACATGGTTCAGTGGGAGAGGGGACTGAGGACATGGTTCAATGGGAGAGGGGACTGAGGACATGGTTCAATGGGAGGGGACTGAGGACATGGTTCAATGGGAGAGGGGACTGAGGACATGGTTCAGTGGGAGAGGGGACTGAGGACTAAGTTCAATGGGAGAGGGGACTGAGGACATGGTTCAATGGGAGAGGGGACTGAGGACATGGTTCAGTGGGAGAGGGGACTGAGGACATGATTCAATGGGAGAGGGGACTGAGGACATGGTTCAATGGGAGAGGGGACTGAGGACATGGTTCAATGGGAGAGGGGACTGAGGACATGGTTCAATGGGAGAGGGGACTGAGGACATGGTTCAATGGGAGAGGGGACTGAGGACACGGTTCAATGGGAGAGGGGACTGAAGACATGGTTCAGTGGGAGAGGGGATTGAGGACATGGTTCAATGGGAGAGGGGACTGAAGACATGGTTCAGTGGGAGAGGGGATTGAGGACATGGTTCAATGGGAGAGGGGACTGAGGACATGGTTCAGTGGGAGAGGGGACTGAGGACACGGTTCAATGGGAGAGGGGACTGAAGACATGGTTCAGTGGGAGAGGGGACTGAGGACACGGTTCAATGGGAGAGGGGACTGAGGACATGGTTCAATGGGAGAGGGGACTGAGGACACGGTTCAATGGGAGAGGGGACTGAAGACATGGTTCAGTGGGAGAGGGGATTGAGGACATGGTTCAATGGGAGAGGGGACTGAGGACATGGTTCAGTGGGAGAGGGGACTGAGGACATGGTTCAATGGGAGAGGGGACTGAGGACATGGTTCAATGGGAGAGGGGACTGAGGACATGGTTCAATGGGAGAGGGGACTGAGGACATGTTTCAATGGGAGAGGGGACTGAGGACATGGTTCAATGGGAGAGGGGACTGAGGACATGGTTCAATGGGAGAGGGGACTGAGGACATGGTTCAGTGGGAGAGGGGACTGAGGACATGGTTCAATGGGAGAGGGGACTGAGGACATGGTTCAGTGGGAGAGGGGACTGAGGACATGGTTCAATGGGAGAGGGGACTGAGGACATGGTTCAGTGGGAGAGGGGACTGAGGACATGGTTCAATGGGAGAGGGGACTGAGCAGATGGCTCAGTGGGAGAGGGGACGGAGGACATGGTTCAATGGGAGAGGGGACTGAGGACATGGTTCAATGGGAGAGGGGACTGAGGACATGGTTCAATGGGAGAGGGGACTGAGGACATGGTTCAATGGGAGAGGGGACTGAGGACAAGGTTCAATGGGAGAGGGGTCTGAGGACATGGTTCACTGGGAGAGGGGACTGAGGACATGGTTCAATGGGAGAGGGGACTGAGGACATGGTTCCATGGGAGAGGGGACTGAGGACACGGTTCAATGGGAGAGGGGACTGAGGACATGGTTCACTGGGAGAGGGGACTGAGGACATGGTTCAATGGGAGAGGGGACTGAGGACAAGGTTCAATGGGAGAGGGGACTGAGGACATGGTTCACTGGGAGAGGTGACTGAGGACATGGTTCAATGGGAGAGGGGACTGAGGACACGGTTCAATGGGAGAGGGGACTGAGGACACGGTTCAATGGGAGAGGGGACTGAGGACACGGTTCAATGGGAGAGGGGACTGAGGACACGGTTCAATGGGAGAGGGGACTGAGGACACGGTTCACTGGGAGAGGGGTCTGAGGACATGGTTCAATGGGAGAGGGGACTGAGGACATGGTTCAAAGGGAGAGGGGACTGAGGATATGGTTCAATGGGAGAGGGCTCTGAGGACATGGTTCAATGGGAGAGGGTACTGAGGACATGGTTCAATGGGAGAGGGGACTGAGGACATGGTTCAATGGGAGAGGGGACTGAGGACATGGTTCAATGGGAGAGGGGACTGAGGACATGGTTCAATGGGAGAGGGGACTGAGGACATGGTTCAATGGGAGAGGGGACTGAGGACAAGGTTCAATGGGAGAGGGGACTTAGGACATGGTTCAATGGGAGAGGGGACTGAGGACAAGATTCAATGGGAGAGGGGCTGAGGACATGGTTCAATGGGAGAGGGGACTGAGGACATGGTTCAATGGGAGAGGGGACTGAGGACATGGTTCAATGGGAGAGGGGACTGAGGACATGGTTCAATGGGAGAGGGGACTGAGGACATGGTTCAATGGGAGAGGGGACTGAGGACATGGTTCAATGGGAGAGGGGACTGAGGACATGGTTCAATGGGAGAGGGGACTGAGGACATGGTTCAATGGGAGAGGAGACTGAGGACACAGTTCAGTGGGAGAGGGGACTGAGGACAAGGTTCAATGGGAGAGGGGACTGAGGACATGGTTCAATGGGAGATGGGACTGAGGACAATGTTCAATGGGAGAGGGGACTGAGGACATGGTTCAATGGGAGAGGGGACTGAGGACAATGATCAATGGGAGAGGGGACTGAGGACAAGGTTCAATGGGAGAGGGGACTGAGGACACGGTTCAATGGGAGAGGGGACTGAGGACACGGTTCAATGGGAGAGGGGACTGAGGACACGGTTCAATGGGAGAGGCGACTGAGGACACGGTTCAATGGGAGAGGGGACTGAGGACACGGTTCAATGGGAGAGGGGACTGAGGACACGGTTCAATGGGAGAGGGGACTGAGGACATGGTTCAATGGGAGAGGGGACTGAGGACACGGTTCAATGGGAGAGGGGACTGAGGACATGGTTCAATGGGAGAGGGGACTGAGGACAAGGTTCAATGGGAGAGGGGACTGAGGACACGGTTCAATGGGAGAGGGGACTGAGGACATGGTTCAATGGGAGAGGGGACTGAGGACATGGTTCAATGGGAGAGGGGACTGAGGACACGGTTCAATGGGAGAGGGGACTGAGGACACGGTTCAATGGGAGAGGCGACTGAGGACACGGTTCAATGGGAGAGGGGACTGAGGACATGGTTCAATGGGAGAGGGGACTGAGGACAAGGATCAATGGGAGAGGGGACTGAGGACATGGTTCAATGGGAGAGGGGACTGAGGACATTGTTCAATGGGAGAGGGGACTGAGGACATGGTTCAATGGGAGAGGGGACTGAGGACACGGTTCAATGGGAGAGGGGACTGAGGACAAGGTTCAATGGGAGAAGGAACTGAGGTCATGGTTCAATGGGAGAGGGGACTGAGGACATGGTTCAATGGGAGAGGGGACTGAGGACACGGTTCAATGGGAGAGGGGACTGAGGACAAGGTTCAATGGGAGAGGGGACAGAGGACATGGTTCAATGGGAGAGGGGACTGAGGACATGGTTCAATGGGAGAGGGGACTGAGGAAAAGGTTCAATGGGAGAGGGGACTGAGGACATGGTTCACTGGGAGAGGGGACTGAGGACATGGTTCAATGGGAGAGGAGACTGAGGACATGGTTCAATGGGAGAGGGGACTGAGGACAAGGTTCAATGGGAGAGGAGTCTGAGGACATGGTTCAATGGGAGAGGGGACTGAGGACATGGTTCAATGGGAGAGGGGACTGAGGACATGGTTCAATGGGAGAGGGGACTGAGGACATGGTTCAGTGGGAGAGGGGACTGAGGACATGGTTCAATGGGAGAAGGAACTGAGGTCATGGTTCAATGGGAGAGGGGACTGAGGATATGGTTCAATGGGAGAGGGGACTGAGGACATGGTTCAATGGGAGAGGGGACTGAGGACAAGGTTCAATGGGAGAGGGGACTGAGGACAAGGTTCAATGGGAGAGGGGACTGAGGACAAGTTTCAATGGGAGAGGGGACTGAAGTCATGGTTCAATGGGAGAGGGGACTGAGGACAAGGTTCAATGGGAGAGGGGACTGAGGATATGGTTCAATTGGAGAGGGGACTGAGGACATGGTTCAATGGTAGAGGGGACTGAGGACATGGTTCAATGGGAGAGGGGACTGAGGACACGGTTCAATGGGAGAGGGGACTGAGGACAAGGTTCAATGGGAGAGGGGTCTGAGGACATGGTTCACTGGGAGAGGGGACTGAGGACATGGTTCAATGGGAGAGGGGACTGAGGACAAGGTTCAATGGGAGAGGGGTCTGAGGACATGGTTCACTGGGAGAGGGGACTGAGGACATGGTTCAATGGGAGAGGGGACTGAGGACATGGTTCCATGGGAGAGGGGACTGAGGACATGGTTCACTGGGAGAGGGGACTGAGGACATGGTTCAATGGGAGAGGGGACTGAGGACAAGGTTCAATGGGAGAGGGGACTGAGGACATGGTTCAATGGGAGAGGGGACTGAGGACATGGTTCAATGGGAGAGGGGACTGAGGACAAGGTTCAATGGGAGAGGGGACTGAGGACATGGTTCACTGGGAGAGGTGACTGAGGACATGGTTCAATGGGAGAGGGGACTGAGGACACGGTTCAATGGGAGAGGGGACTGAGGACACGGTTCAATGGGAGAGGGGACTGAGGACACGGTTCAATGGGAGAGGGGACTGAGGACATGGTTCACTGGGAGAGGTGACTGAGGACATGGTTCACTGGGAGAGGGGACTGAGGACATGGTTCAATGGGAGAGGGGACTGAGGACATGGTTCCATGGGAGAGGGGACTGAGGACATGGTTCACTGGGAGAGGGGACTGAGGACATGGTTCAATGGGAGAGGGGACTGAGGACAAGGTTCAATGGGAGAGGGGACTGAGGACATGGTTCAATGGGAGAGGGGACTGAGGACATGGTTCAATGGGAGAGGGGACTGAGGACAAGGTTCAATGGGAGAGGGGACTGAGGACATGGTTCACTGGGAGAGGTGACTGAGGACATGGTTCAATGGGAGAGGGGACTGAGGACACGGTTCAATGGGAGAGGGGACTGAGGACACGGTTCAATGGGAGAGGGGACTGAGGACACGGTTCAATGGGAGAGGGGACTGAGGACACGGTTCAATGGGAGAGGGGACTGAGGACACGGTTCAATGGGAGAGGGGACTGAGGACACGGTTCACTGGGAGAGGGGTCTGAGGACATGGTTCAATGGGAGAGGGGACTGAGGACATGGTTCAAAGGGAGAGGGGACTGAGGATATGGTTCAATGGGAGAGGGCTCTGAGGACATGGTTCAATGGGAGAGGGTACTGAGGACATGGTTCAATGGGAGAGGGGACTGAGGACATGGTTCAATGGGAGAGGGGACTGAGGACATGGTTCAATGGGAGAGGGGACTGAGGACATGGTTCAATGGGAGAGGGGACTGAGGACATGGTTCAATGGGAGAGGGGACTGAGGACAAGGTTCAATGGGAGAGGGGACTTAGGACATGGTTCAATGGGAGAGGGGACTGAGGACAAGATTCAATGGGAGAGGGGACTGAGAACACCGTTTAATGGGAGAGGGGACTGAGGACACGGTTCAATGGGAGAGGGGACTGAGGACATGGTTCAATGGGAGAGGGGACTGAGAACACGGTTCAATGGGAGAGGGGACTGAGGACATGGTTCAATGGGAGAGGGGACTGAGGACATGGTTCAATGGGAGAGGGGACTGAGGACATGGTTCAATGGGAGAGGGGACTGAGGACATGGTTCAATGGGAGAGGAGACTGAGGACACAGTTCAGTGGGAGAGGGGACTGAGGACAAGGTTCAATGGGAGAGGGGACTGAGGACATGGTTCAATGGGAGATGGGACTGAGGACAATGTTCAATGGGAGAGGGGACTGAGGACATGGTTCAATGGGAGAGGGGACTGAGGACAATGATCAATGGGAGAGGGGACTGAGGACAAGGTTCAATGGGAGAGGGGACTGAGGACACGGTTCAATGGGAGAGGGGACTGAGGACACGGTTCAATGGGAGAGGCGACTGAGGACACGGTTCAATGGGAGAGGGGACTGAGGACATGGTTCAGTGGGAGAGGGGACTGAGGACATGGTTCAATGGGAGAGGGGACTGAGGACACGGTTCAAAGGGAGAGGGGACTGAGGACACGGTTCAATGGGAGAGGGGACTGAGGACATGGTTCAATGGGAGAGGGGACTGAGGACATGGTTCAATGGGAGAGGGGACTGAGGACAAGGATCAATGGGAGAGGGGACTGAGGACATGGTTCAATGGGAGATGGGACTGAGGACAAGGTTCAATGGGAGAGGGGACAGAGGACATGGTTCAATGGGAGAGGGGACTGAGGACATGGTTCAATGGGAGAGGGGACTGAGGAAAAGGTTCAATGGGAGAGGGGACTGAGGACATGGTTCACTGGGAGAGGGGACTGAGGACATGGTTCAATGGGAGAGGAGACTGAGGACATGGTTCAATGGGAGAGGAGTCTGAGGACATGGTTCAATGGGAGAGAGGACTGAGGACATGGTTCAATGGGAGAGGAGACTGAGGACATGGTTCAATGGGAGAAGGAACTGAGGTCATGGTTCAATGGGAGAGGGGACTGAGGACATGGTTCAATGGGAGAGGGGACTGAGGACATGGTTCAATGGGAGAGGGGCTGAGGACATGGTTCAGTGGGAGAGGGGACTGAGGACATGGTTCAATGGGAGAAGGAACTGAGGTCATGGTTCAATGGGAGAGGGGACTGAGGATATGGTTCAATGGGAGAGGGGACTGAGGACATGGTTCAATGGGAGAGGGGACTGAGGACAAGGTTCAATGGGAGAGGGGACTGAGGACAAGTTTCAATGGGAGAGGGGACTGAGGACATGGTTCAATGGGAGAGGGGACTGAGGACATGGTTCAATGGGAGAGGGGACTGAAGTCATGGTTCAATGGGAGAGGGGACTGAGGACAAGGTTCAATGGGAGAGGGGACTGAGGACAAGTTTCAATGGGAGAGGGGACTGAAGTCATGGTTCAATGGGAGAGGGGACTGAGGACAAGGTTCAATGGGAGAGGGGACTGAGGATATGGTTCAATTGGAGAGGGGACTGAGGACATGGTTCAATGGTAGAGGGGACTGAGGACATGGTTCAATGGGAGAGGGGACTGAGGACAGGGTTCAATGGGAGAGGGAACTCAGGACATGGTTCAATGGGAGAGGGGACTGAGGACATGGTTCAATGGGAGAGGAGACTGAGGACACAGTTCAGTGGGAGAGGGGACTGAGGACAAGGTTCAATGGGAGAGGGGACTGAGGACATGGTTCAATGGGAGATGGGACTGAGGACATGGTTCAATGGGAGAGGGGACTGAGGACAATGTTCAATGGGAGAGGGGACTGAGGACATGGTTCAATGGGAGAGGGGACTGAGGGCATGGTTCAATGGGAGAGGGGACTGAGGACACGGTTCAATGGGAGAGGGGACTGAGGACACGGTTCAATGGGAGAGGGGACTGAGGACATGGTTCAGTGGGAGAGGGGACTGAGGACATGGTTCAATGGGAGAGGGGACTGAGGACATGGTTCAATGGGAGAGGGGACTGAGGACACGGTTCAATGGGAGAGGGGACTGAGGACGTGGTTCACTGGGAGAGGGGACTGAAGACAAGGTTCAGTGGGAGAGGGGACTGAGGACATGGTTCAATGGGAGAGGGGACTGAGGACATGGTTCAATGGGAGAGGCGACTGAGGACATGGTTCAATGGGAGAGGGGACTGAGGACAAGATTCAGTGGGAGAGTGGACTGAGGACATGATTCAATGGGAGAGGGGACTGAGGACATGGTTCAATGGGAGAGGGGACTGAGTACATGGTTCAATGGGAGAGGGGACTTTGGACATGGTTCAATGGGAGAGGGGTCTGAGGACATGGTTCAGTGGGAGAGTGGACTGAGGTCATGGTTCAATGGGAGAGGGGACTGAGGACATGGTTCAATGGGAGAGGGGACTGAGGACATGGTTCAATGAAAGAGGGGACTGAGGTCATGGTTCAATGGGAGAGGGGACTGAGGTCATTGTTCAATGGGAGAGTGGACTGAGGACATGATTCAGTGGGAGATGGGACTGAGGACATGGTTCAGTGGGAGAGGGGACTGAGGACACGGTTCAATGGGAGAGGGGACTGAAAACAAGTTTCAATGGGAGAGGGGACTGAGGACATGCTTCAATGGGAGAGGAGACTGAGGACATGGTTCAATGGGAGAGGGGACTGAGGACATGGTTCAATGGGAGAGGGGACTGAGGACATGGTTCAATGGGAGAGGGGACTGAGGACATGGTTCAATGGGAGAGGGGACTGAGGACATGGTTCAATGGGAGAGGGGACTGAGGACATGGTTCAATGGGAGAGGGGACTGAGGACATGGTTCAATGGGAGAGGGGACTGAGGACATGGTTCAATGGGAGAGGGGACTGAGGACAGGGTTCAATGGGAGCGGGGACTGAGGACATGGTTCAATGGGAGAGGGGACTGAGGGCAAGGTTCAATGGGAGAGGGGACTGAGGACATGGTTCAATGCGAGAGGGGACTGAGGACAAGGTTCAATGGGAGAGGGGTCTGAGGACATGGTTCAATGGGAGAGTGGACTGAGGTCATGGTTCAATGGGAGAGGGGACTGAGGTCATGGTTCAATGGGAGAGGGGACTGAGGACAAGGTTCAATGGGAGAGGGGACTGAGGACATGGTTCAATGGGAGAGGGGACTGAGGACATGGTTCAATGGGAGAGGGGACTGAGGTCATGGTTCAATGGGAGAGGGGACTGAGGTCATTGTTCAATGGGAGAGGGGACTGAGGACATGATTCAGTGGGAGAGGGGACTGAGGACTTGGTTCAATGGGAGAGGGGACTGAGGACATGGTTCAGTGGGAGAGGGGACTGAGGACACGGTTCAATGGGAGAGGGGACTGAAAACAAGTTTCAATGGGAGAGGGGACTGAGGACATGGTTCAATGGGAGAGGAGACTGAGGACATGGTTCAATGGGAGAGGGGACTGAGGACATGGTTCAATGGGAGAGGGGACTGAGGACATGGTTCAATGGGAGAGGGGACTGAGGAGATGGTTCAATGGGAGAGGGGACTGAGGACGTGGTTCAATGGGAGAGGGGACTGAGGACATGGTTCAATGGGAGAGGGGACTGAGGACATGGTTCAATGGGAGAGGGGACTGAGGACATGGTTCAATGGGAGAGGGGACTGAGGACAGCGTTCAATGGGAGCGGAGTCTGAGGACATGGTTCAATGGGAGAGGGGACTGAGGGCAAGGTTCAATGGGAGAGGGGACTGAGGACATGGTTCAATGCGAGAGGGGACTGAGGACAAGGTTCAATGGGAGAGGGGACTGAGGACATGGTTCAATGGGAGAGGGGACTGAGGACAAGGTTCAATGGAGAGGGGACAGAGGACATGGTTCAATGGGAGAGGGGACTGAGGACATGGTTCAATGGGAGAGGGGACTGAGGACATGGTTCAATGGGAGAGGGGACTGAGGACATGGTTCACTGGGAGAGGGGACTGAGGACATGGTTCAATGGGAGAGGAGACTGAGGACATGGTTCAATGGGAGAGGGGACTGAGGACATGGTTCAATGGGAGAGGGGACTGAGGACATGGTTCAGTGGGAGAGGGGACTGAGGACATGGTTCAATGGGAGAAGGAACTGAGGTCATGGTTCAATGGGAGAGGGGACTGAGGACATGGTTCAATGGGAGAGGGGACTGAGGACATGGTGCAATGGGAGAGGGGACTGACGACATGGTTCAATGAGAGAGGGGACTGAGGACAAGGTTCAATAGGAGAGGGGACTGAAGTCATGGTTCAATGGGAGAGGGGACTGAGGACAAGGTTCAATGGGAGGGGGGACTGAGGGCATGGTTCAATGGGAGAGGGGACTGAGGACAAGGTTCAATGGGAGAGGGGACTGAGGACATGGTTCAATGGGAGAGGGGACTGAGGACATGGTTCAATGGGAGAGGGGACTGAGGACATGGTTCAATGGGAGAGGGGACTGAGGACAAGGTTCAATGGGAGAGGGGACTGAAGTCATGGTTCAATGGGAGAGGGGACTGAGGACATGGTTCAATGGGAGAGGGGCTGAGGACATGGTTCAATGGGAGAGGGGACTGAGAACACCGTTCAATGGGAGAGGGGACTGAGGACACAGTTCAGTGGGAGAGGGGACTGAGGACAAGGTTCAATGGGAGAGGGGACTGAGGACATGGTTCAATGGGAGAGGGGACTGAGGACATGGTTCAATGGGAGAGGGGACTGAGGACAATGTTCAATGGGAGAGGGGACTGAGGACATGGTTCAATGGGAGAGGGGACTGAGGACAATGTTCAATGGGAGAGGGGACTGAGGACACGGTTCAATGGGAGAGGGGACTGAGGACACGGTTCAATGGGAGAGGGGACTGAGGACACGGTTCAATGGGAGAGGGGACTGAGGACACGGTTCAATGGGAGAGGGGACTGAGGACATGGTTCAGTGGGAGAGGGGACTGAGGACATGGTTCAATGGGAGAGGGGACTGAGGACATGGTTCAATGGGAGAGGGGACTGAGGACACGGTTCAATGGGAGAGGGGACTGAGGACACGGTTCAATGGGAGAGGGGACTGAGGACATGGTTCAGTGGGAGAGGGGACTGAGGACATGGTTCAATGGGAGAGGGGACTGAGGACATGGTTCAATGGGAGAGGGGACTGAGGACACGGTTCAATGGGAGAGGGGACTGAGGACACGGTTCAATGGGAGAGGGGACTGAGGACATGGTTCAATGGGAGAGGGGACTGAGGACATGGTTCAATGGGAGAGGGGACAGAGGACATGGTTCAATGGGAGAGGGGACTGAGGACATGGTTCAATGGGAGAGGGGACTGAGGACATGGTTCAATGGGAGAGGGGACTGAGGACATGGTTCAGTGGGAGAGGGGACTGAGGACATGGTTCAATGGGAGAGGGGACTGAGGACATGGTTCAATGGGAGAGGAGTCTGAGGACATGGTTGAATGGGAGAGAGGACTGAGGACATGGTTCAATGGGAGAGGAGACTGAGGACATGGTTCAATGGGAGAGGAGTCTGAGGACATGGTTGAATGGGAGAGAGGACTGAGGACATGGTTCAATGGGAGAGGAGACTGAGGACATGGTTCAATGGGAGAAGGAACTGAGGTCATGGTTCAATGGGAGAGGGGACTGAGGACAAGTTTCAATGGGAGAGGGGACTGAAGTCATGGTTCAATGGGAGAGGGGACTGAGGATATGGTTCAATTGGAGAGGGGACTGAGGACATGGTTCAATGGTAGAGGGGACTGAGGACATGGTTCAATGGGAGAGGGGACTGAGGACAGGGTTCAATGGGAGAGGGAACTCAGGACATGATTCAATGGGAGAGGGGACTGAGGACATGGTTCAATGGAAGAGGGGACTGAGGACATGGTTCAATGGAAGAGGGGACTGAGGACATGGTTCAATGGGAGAGGGGACTGAGGACATGGTTCAATGGGAGAGGGGACTGAGGACATGGTGCAATGGGAGAGGGGACTGACGACATGGTTCAATGAGAGAGGGGACTGAGGACAAGGTTCAATAGGAGAGGGGACTGAAGTCATGGTTCAATGGGAGAGGGGACTGAGGACAAAGTTCAATGGGAGAGGGGACTGAGGGCATGGTTCAATGGGAGAGGGGACTGAGGACAAGGTACAATGGGAGAGGGGACTGAGGACATGGTTCAATGGGAGAGGGGACTGAGGACAAGTTTCAATGGGAGAGGGGACTGAGGACATGGTTCAATGGGAGAGGGGACTGAGGACATGGTTCAATGGGAGAGGGGACTGAGGACATGGTTCAATGGGAGAGGGGACTGAGAACACGGTTCAATGGGAGAGGGGACTGAGGACATGGTTCAATGGGAGAGGGGACTGAGGACATGGTTCAATGGGAGAGGGGACTGAGGACATGGTTCAATGGGAGAGGAGACTGAGGACACAGTTCAGTGGGAGAGGGGACTGAGGACAAGGTTCAATGGGAGAGGGGACTGAGGACATGGTTCAATGGGAGAGGGGACTGAGGACATGGTTCAGTGGGAGAGGGGACTGAGGACATGGTTCAATGGGAGAGGGGACTGAGGACAATGTTCAATGGGAGAGGGGACTGAGGACATGGTTCAATGGGAGAGGGGACTGAGGACACGGTTCAATGGGAGAGGGGACTGAGGACACGGTTCAATGGGAGAGGGGACTGAGGACATGGTTCAGTGGGAGAGGGGACTGAGGACATGGTTCAATGGGAGAGGGCACTGAGGACATGGTTCAATGGGAGAGGGGACTGAGGACACGGTTCAATGGGAGAGTGGACTGAGGACATGGTTCACTGGGAGAGGGGACTGAAGACAAGGTTCAGTGGGAGAGGGGACTGAGGATATGGTTCACTGGGAGAGGGGACTGAGGACATGGTTCAGTGGGAGAGTGGACTGAGGACATGGTTCAATGGGAGAGGGGACTGAGGACATGGTTCAATGGGAGAGGCGATTGAGGACATGGTTCAATGGGAGAGGGGACTGAGGACAAGATTCAGTGGGAGAGGGGACTGAGGACATGGTTCAATGGGAGAGGGGACTGAGGACATGGTTCAATGGGAGAGGGGACTGAGTACATGGTTCAATGGGAGAGGGGACTTTGGACATGGTTCAATGGGAGAGGGGTCTGAGGACATGGTTCAAGGGGAGAGGGGACTGAGGTCATGGTTTAGTGGGAGAGGGGACTGAGGTCATGGTTCAATGGGAGAGGGGACTGAGGACAAGGTTCAATGGGAGAGGGGACTGAGGACATGGTTCAATGGGAGAGGGGACTGAGGACATGGTTCAATGGGAGAGGGGACTGAGGTCGTGGTTCAATGGGAGAGGGGACTGAGGTCATTGTTCAATGGGAGAGGGGACTGAGGACATGGTTCAGTGGGAGAGGGGACTGAGGACATGGTTCAATGGGAGAGGGGACTGAGGACATGGTTCAGTGGGAGAGGGGACTGAGGACACGGTTCAATGGGAGAGGGGACTGAAAACAAGTTTCAATGGGAGAGGGGACTGAGGACATGGTTCAATGGGAGAGGGGACTGAGGACATGGTTCAATGGGAGAGGGGACTGAGGACATGGTTCAATGGGAGAGGGGACTGAGGACATGGTTCAATGGGAGAGGGGACTGAGGACATGGTTCAATGGGAGAGGGGACTGAGGACATGGTTCAATGGGAGAGGGGACTGAGGACATGGTTCAATGGGAGAGGGGACTGAGGACATGGTTCAATGGGAGAGGGGACTGAGGACATGGTTCAATGGGAGAGGGGACTGAGGACAGGGTTCAATGGGAGCGGGGACTGAGGACATGGTTCAATGGGAGAGGGGACTGAGGGCAAGGTTCAATGGGAGAGGGGACTGAGGACATGGTTCAATGCGAGAGGGGACTGAGGACAAGGTTCAATGGGAGAGGGGACTGAGGACATGGTTCAATGGGAGAGGGGACTGAGGACAAAGTTCAATGGGAGAGGGGACAGAGGACATGGTTCAATGGGAGAGGGGACTGAGGACATGGTTCAATGGGAGAGGGGACTGAGGACATGGTTCAATGGGAGAGGGGACTGAAGACATGGTTCACTGGGAGAGGGGACTGAGGACATGGTTCAATGGGAGAGGAGACTGAGGACATGGTTCAATGGGAGAGGGGACTGAGGACATGGTTCAATGGGAGAGGGGACTGAGGACATGGTTCAGTGGGAGAGGGGACTGAGGACATGGTTCAATGGGAGAAGGAACTGAGGTCATGGTTCAATGGGAGAGGGGACTGAGGACATGGTTCAATGGGAGAGGGGACTGAGGACATGGTGCAATGGGAGAGGGGACTGACGACATGGTTCAATGAGAGAGGGGACTGAGGACAAGGTTCAATAGGAGAGGGGACTGAAGTCATGGTTCAATGGGAGAGGGGACTGAGGTCATGGTTCAATGGGAGAGGGGACTGAGGACAAGGTTCAATGGGAGAGGGGACTGAGGACATGGTTCAATGGGAGAGGGGACTGAGGACATGGTTCAATGGGAGAGGGGACTGAGGACATGGTTCAATGGGAGAGGGGACTGAGGACAAGGTTCAATGGGAGAGGGGACTTAGGACATGTTTCAATGGGAGAGGGGACTGAGGACATGGTTCAATGGGAGAGGGGCTGAGGACATGGTTCAATGGGAGAGGGGACTGAGAACACCGTTCAATGGGAGAGGGGCCTGAGGACACGGTTCATAGAAACATAGAAACATAGAGATAGGAACAGGAGTAGGCCATTCGGCCCTTCGAGCCTGCTCCGCCATTCAATGAGATCATGGCTGATCTTCGTCTGAGATCATAGCTGATCTTACCAGTTCAGTACCCCGTCCCCGCCTTTTCTCCGTTACCCTTAATCCCCTTAGCCTTCAGAAATATATCCAATTCTCTCTTGAAAATATTTATTGAATTAGCCTTCGCAGCCCTCTGTGGCAGGGAATTCCATAGGCTCACCACTCTTTGAGTGAAGAAATTCTTCCTCATCTCTGTTTTAAATGATTTGCCCGCTATTTTTAGACTGTGGCCCCTGGTTCTGTGCTCCCCGGCCATTGGAAACATTCTCTCTGAATTCAGCCTGTCCAGACCTGCCATAATTTTATATGTTTCGATGAGATCCCCTCTCAATCTTCTAAACTCCAGTGAGTACAAGCCCAAACTATTTAATCTCTCTTCGTAGGTCATTCCCACCATTCCAGGTATCAGCCTGGTGAATCGCCGTTGCACTCTTTCCATGGCAAGAACATCCTTCCGCAGATGGGGCGACCAAAACTGTACACAATATTCCAGATGCGGTCTCACCAGCACCTTGTACAGCTGTAGTAAGGTATCCCTATTCCTATACTCGAACCCCCTTGACATGAAGGCCAACATACCATTTGCCTTCTTAATCGCCTGTTGCACCTGCATGCTCTCCTTCAGTGACTGGTGCACAAGAACACCCAGGTCCCTCTGCACTTCCCCATCTCCCAATCTATTGCCATTTAGATAATAATCTACCCTCCTGTTTTTACCCCCAAAGTGGATAACCTCGCATTTATCCACATTATAGTGCATCTGCCACATATCCGCCCATTCCCCCAACCTGTCCAAATCGCACTGTAGCCTCCTGACATCCTCATCAGAGCCCACCCCTCCTCCTAGTTTAGTGTCGTCAGCGAATTTGGAAATATTGCATCCAATTCCCTGATCCAGATCATTTATATATATTGTGAACAGCTGGGGTCCCAGGACAGATCCTTGCGGCACCCCGCTGGTCACTGCCTGCCACTCCGAAAACGAGCCGTTTATTCCAACTCTCTGTTTTCTATCCGCCAGCCAGTTCTCTATCCACGTTAATACTTTGCCCCCAATCCCATGAGCCTTAATTTTGCATGATAATCTTTTGTGTGGAACCTTATCGAAGGCTTTCTGGAAGTCAAGGTACACCACATCCACTGGCTCTCCCCCATCTATTTTACCAGTTACTTCCTCAAAAAATTCCAGCAGATTAGTCAAACACGATTTACCCTTTGTAAATCCATGTTGACTCTGTCCGATCCTTTCCCCATTTGTCAAGTGCTCCGCTATTTTATCCTTAATAATGGACTCTAGCATTCTGCCCACAACCGATGTAAGGCTTACTGGTCTATAATTCCCTGCTTTCTCTCTACCCCCCTTTTTAAATATTGGGGTAACATTAGCTACCCTCCAATCCACGGGTACTGTTCCCGAGTCAATGGAGTTCCGGAAGATGATCCTTAGAGCATCTGCTATCTCCAGGGCCACCACCTTAAGTACCCTAGGATGTAGTTTATCAGGCCCCGGGGATTTGTCGGCCTTCAGTCCCCTCAACTTACCCAGCACCATATCCCTAGATATACTAATTTCTGTCAGCTCCTCCCTCTCATTAGTCCCTATGTTTGCCGATATTCCTGGGAGGTTATTCGTGTCCTCCTTTGTGAATACAGAACCAAAGTATGAGTTGAATTGGTCTGCCATTTCCTTATTCTCCATTATATGTTCTCCCGAATCAGACTGCAAGGGACCGACTTGGGATTTTACCAGTCTTTTCCTCCTGATATACCGATAAAAGCTTTTGCAGTCTGTCTTTATGTTTGCTGCAAGTTTACTTTCGTATTCTATTTTCCCCTTCCTGATTAATCCCTTTGTCCTCTTTTGCTGTATCTTGTACTGCCCCCAATCTTCCGGTCTGGTGCTTTTTTTTGCCAGTTGATAGGCCCTTTTTTTTGATTTTATGCTGTCCCTAATTTCCCTCGTTATCCACGGTTGAGTCACCTTTTTAGGTTTATTTTTGTGCCAAACCGGTATAAACATGTTCTGGAATTCTTCCATTCTATCTTTGAATGCTTGCCATTGTCTATCCACTGTCAATCCCCCCAGAAACACCACCCAATCAATCTTACCCAATTCCCGTCTCATACCCTCGTAATTCCCTTTATTTAAGTTCTGGACCTTAGTCTCTGATTCAATTTCCTCACTCTCCATCTCGACTGAGAGCTCGATCATATTATGATCGCTCAGACCCAAGGGGCCTCGTACAAGAAGATTGCTGATAAGTCCCTTCTCATTGCACAATACCCAGTCTAAAATGGCCTGATCTCGAGTCGGCTCCTCGACATATTGGTCCAGATAACCGTCCCGAAAACATTCCAGGAATTCCTCCTCCTCAGAATTTTTACTAATTTGGGTAGTCCAATCAATATGTAAATTAAAGTCACCCATGATGACAGCTGTGCTCTTATCGCACGCTTCTCTAATTTCCCTCAATGGGAGAGGGGACTGAGGACATGGTTCAATGGGAGAGGGGACTGAGAACACGGTTCAATGGGAGAGGGGACTGAGGACATGGTTCAATGGGAGAGGGGACTGAGGACATGGTTCAATGGGAGAGGGGACTGAGGACATGGTTCAATGGGAGAGGGGACTGAGGACACAGTTCAGTGGGAGAGGGGACTGAGGACAAGGTTCAATGGGAGAGGGGACTGAGGACATGGGTCAATGGGAGATGGGACTGAGGACAATGTTCAATGGGAGAGGGGACTGAGGACATGGTTCAATGGGAGAGGGGACTGAGGACAATGTTCAATGGGAGAGGGGACTGAGGACACGGTTCAATGGGAGAGGGGACTGAGGACACGGTTCAATGGGAGAGGGGACTGAGGACACGGTTCAATGGGAGAGGGGACTGAGGACACGGTTCAATGGGAGAGGGGACTGAGGACATGGTTCAGTGGGAGAGGGGACTGAGGACATGGTTCAATGGGAGAGGGGACTGAGGACATGGTTCAATGGGAGAGGGGACTGAGGACACGGTTCAATAGGAGAGGGGACTGAGGACACGGTTCAATGGGAGAGGGGACTGAGGACATGGTTCAGTGGGAGAGGGGACTGAGGACATGGTTCAATGGGAGAGGGGACTGAGGACATGGTTCAATGGGAGAGGGGACTGAGGACACGGTTCAATGGGAGAGGGGACTGAGGACACGGTTCAATGGGAGAGGGGACTGAGGACATGGTTCACTGGAAGAGGGGACTGAAGACAAGGTTCAGTGGGAGAGGGTACTGAGGACATGGTTCACTGGGAGAGGGGACTGAGGACATGGTTCAGTGGGAGAGTGGACTGAGGACATGGTTCAATGGGAGAGGGGACTGAGGACATGGTTCAATGGGAGAGGCGACTGAGGACATGGTTGAATGGGAGAGGGGACTGAGGACAAGATTCAGTGGGAGAGGGGACTGAGGACATGGTTCAATGGGAGAGGGGACTGAGGACATGGTTCAATGGGAGAGGGGACTGAGGACATGGTTCAATGGGAGAGGGGACTTTGGACATGGTTCAATGGGAGAGGGGTCTGAGGACATGGTTCAATGGGAGAGGGGACTGAGGTCATGGTTCAATGGGAGAGGGGACTGAGGTCATGGTTCAATGGGAGAGGGGACTGAGGACAAGGTTCAATGGGAGAGGGGACTGAGGACATGGTTCAATGGGAGAGGGGACTGAGGACATGGTTCAATGGGAGAGGGGACTGAGGTCATGGTTCAATGGGAGAGGGGGCTGAGGTCATTGTTCAATGGGAGAGGGGACTGAGGACATGGTTCAATGGGAGAGGGGACTGAAAACAAGTTTCAATGGGAGAGGGGACTGAGGACATGGTTCAATGGGAGAGGAGACTGAGGACATGGTTCAATGGGAGAGGGGACTGAGGACATGGTTCAATGGGAGAGGGGACTGAGGACATGGTTCAATGGGAGAGGGGACTGAGGACATGGTTCAATGGGAGAGGGGACTGAGGACATGGTTCAATGGGAGAGGGGACTGAGGACATGGTTCAATGGGAGAGGGGACTGAGGACATGGTTTAATGGGAGAGGGGACTGAGGACATGGTTCAATGGGAGAGGGGACTGAGGACATGGTTCAATGGGAGAGCGGACTGAGGACATGGTTCAGTAGGAGAGGGGACTGAGGACATGGTTCAATGGGAGAGGAGACTGAGGACATGGTTCAATGGGAGAGGTGACTGAGGACAAGGTTCAATGGGAGAGGGGACTGAGGACATGGTTCAATGGGAGAGGGGACTGAGGACAAGGTTCAATGGGAGAGGGGACTGAGGACATGGTTCAATGGGAGAGGGGACTGAGGAGAAGGTTCAATGGGAGAGGGGACAGAGGACATGGTTCAATGGGAGAGCGGACTGAGGACATGGTTCAATGGGAGAGGGGACTGAGGACATGGTTCAATGGGAGAGGGGACTGAGGACAGGGTTCAATGGGAGAGGGAACTCAGGACATGGTTCAATGGGAGAGGGGACTGAGGACAAGGTTCAATGGGAGAGGGGACTGAGGATATGGTTCAATGGGAGAGGGGACTGAGGAGAAAGTTCAATGGGAGAGGGGACAGAGGACATGGTTCAATGGGAGAGCGGACTGAGGACATGGTTCAATGGGAGAGGGGACTGAGGACATGGTTCAATGGGAGAGGGGACTGAGGACATGGTTCACTGGGAGAGGGGACTGACGACATGGTTCAATGGGAGAGGGGACTGAGGACATGGTTCAATGGGAGAGGGGAGTGAGGACAAGGTTCAATGGGAGAGGTGACTGAGGACATGGTTCAATGGGAGAGGGGACTGAGGACATGGTTCAATGGGAGAGGGGTCTGAGGACACGGTTCAATGGGAGAGGGGACTGAGGACATGGTTCAATGGGAGAGGGGACTGAGGACATGGTTCAATGGGAGAGGGGACTGAGGACATGGTTCAATGGGAGAGGGGACTGAGGACATGGTTCAATGGGAGAGGGGACTGAGGACAGGGTTCAATGGGAGAGGGGACTGAGGACATGGTTCAATGGGAGAGGGGACTGAGGGCAAGGTTCAATGGGAGAGGGGACTGAGGACATGGTTCAATGGGAGAGGGGACTGAGGACAAGGTTCAATGGGAGAGGGGACTGAGGATATGGTTCAATGGGAGAGGGGACTGAGGAGAAGGTTCAATGGGAGAGGGGACAGAGGACATGGTTCAATGGGAGAGCGGACTGAGGACATGGTTCAATGGGAGAGGGGACTGAGGACATGGTTCAATGGGAGAGGGGACTGAGGACATGGTTCACTGGGAGAGGGGACTGACGACATGGTTCAATGGGAGAGGAGACTGAGGACATGGTTCAATGGGAGAGGGGACTGAGGACATGGTTCAATGGGAGAGGGGACTGAGGACATGGTTCATTGGGAGAGGGGACTGAGGACATGGTTCAATGGGAGAAGGAACTGAGGTCATGGTTCAATGGGAGAGGGGACTGAGGACATGGTTCAATGGGAGAGGGGACTGAGGACATGGTTCAATGAGACAGGGGACTGAGGACAAGGTTCTATGGGAGAGGGGACAGAAGTCATGGTTCAATGGGAGAGGGGACTGAGGACAAGGTTCAATGGGAGAGGGGACTCAGGATATGGTTCAATGGGAGAGGGGACTGAGGACATGGTTCAATGGGAGAGGGGACTGAGGACATGGTTCAATGGGAGAGGGGACTGAGGACAGGGTTCAATGGGAGAGGGAACTCAGGACATGGTTCAATGGGAGAGGGGACTGAGGACATGGTTCAATGGAAGAGGGGACTGAGGACATGGTTCAATGGGAGAGGGAACTGAGGACATGGTTCAATGGGAGAGGGGACTGAGGACATGGTTCAATGGGAGAGGGGACTGAGGACATGATTGAATGAGAGAGGGGACTGAGGACAAGGTTCAATAGGAGAGGGGACTGAAGTCATGGTTCAATGGGAGAGGGGACTGAGGACAAGGTTCAATGGGAGAGGGGACTGAGGGCATGGTTCAATGGGAGAGGGGAGTGAGGACAAGGTTCAATGGGAGAGGTGACTGAGGACATGGTTCAATGGGAGAGGGGACTGAGGACATGGTTCAATGGGAGAGGGGTCTGAGGACACGGTTCAATGGGAGAGGGGACTGAGGACATGGTTCAATGGGAGAGGGGACTGAGGACATGGTTCACTGGGAGAGGGGCCTGAGGACATGGTTCAATGGGAGAGGGGACTGAGGACATGGTTCAGTGGGAGAGGGCACTGAGGACATGGTTCAGTGGGAGAGGGGACTGAGGACATGGTTCCACGGGAGAGGGGAGTGAGGACATGGTTCAATGGGAGAGGGCACTGAGGACAAGGTTCAATGGGAGAGGGGACTGAGGACATGGTTCAGTGGGAGAGGGGACTGAGGACATGGTTCAGTGGGAGAGGGGACTGAGGACACAGTTCAATGGGAGAGGGGACTGAGGACACAGTTCAATGGGAGAGGGGACTGAAGTCATGGTTCAATGGGAGAGGGGACTGAGGACAATGTTCAATGGGAGAGGGGACTGAGGACAATGTTCAATGGGAGAGGGGACTGAGGACACGGTTCAATGGGAGAGGGGACTGAGGACAATGTTCAATGGGAGAGGGGACTGAGGACATGGTTCAATGGGAGAGGGGACTGAGGACATGGTTCAATGGGAGAGGGGACTGAGGACAAGGTTCAATGGGAGAGGGGACTGAAGTCATGGTTCAATGGGAGAGGGGACTGAGGACAATGTTCAATGGGAGAGGGGGCTGAGGACATGGTTCAATGGGAGAGGGGACTGAGGACATGGTTCAATGGGAGTGGGGACTGAGCACATGGTTCAATGGGAGAGGGGACTGAGGACACAGTTCAATGGGAGAGGGGACTGAGGACAAGGTTCAATGGGAGAGGGGACTGAGGACATGGTTCAATGGGAGAGGGGTCTGAGGACACAGTTCAATGGGAGAGCGGACTGAGGACATGGATCAATGAGAGAGGGGACTGAGGACATGGTTCAATGGGAGAGGGGACTGAGGACAAGGTTCAATGGGAGAGGGGACTGAGGACATGGTTCAATGGGAGAGGGGACTGAGGACATGGTTCAATGGGAGAGGGGACTGAGGACACGGTTCAATGGGAGAGGGGGCTGAGGACATGGTTCAATGGGAGAGGGGACTGAGGACATGGTTCACTGGGAGAGGGGCCTGAGGACATGGTTCAATGGGAGAGGGGACTGAGGACATGGTTCAATGGGAGAGGGGACTGAGGACATGGTTCAGTGGGAGAGGGGACTGAGGACATGGTTCAATGGGAGAGGGCACTGAGGACATGGTTCAATGGGAGAGGGGACTGAGGACATGGTTCAGTGGGAGAGGGGACTGAGGACATGGTTCAATGGGAGAGGGCACTGAGGACATGGTTCAATGGGAGAGGGGACTGAGGACATGGTTGAGTGGGAGAGGGGACTGAGGACATGGTTCAGTGGGAGAGGGGACTGGGGACATGGTTCAATGGGAGAGGGGACTGAGGACATGGTTCAATGGGAGAGGGGACGGAGGACATGGTTCAATGGGAGAGGGGACTGAGGACATGGTTCAATGGGAGAGGGGACTGAGGACATGGTTCAATGGGAGAGGGGACTGAGGACATGGTTCAATGGGAGAGGGGACTGAGGACATGGTTCAATGGGAGAGGGGACTGAGGACAAGGTTCAGTGGGAGAGGGGACTGAGGACATGGTTCAGTGGGAGAGGGGACTGAGGACATGGTTCAATGGGAGAGGGGACTGAGGACATGGTTCAATGGGAGAGGGGACTGAGGACATGGTTCAATGGGAGAGGGGACTGAGGACATGGTTCAGTGGGAGAGGGGACTGAGGACATGGTTCAGTGGGAGAGGGGACTGGGGACATGGTTCAATGGGAGAGGGGACTGAGGACATGGTTCAATGGGAGAGGGGACTGAGGGCATGGTTCACTGGGAGAGGGGACTGAGGACATGGTTCAGTGGGAGAGGGGACTGAGGACATGGTTCACTGGGAGAGGGGACTGAGGACATGGTTCACTGGGAGAGGGGCCTGAGGACATGGTTCAATGGGAGAGGGGACTGAGGACATGGTTCAATGGGAGAGGGGACTGAGGACATGGTTCAGTGGGAGAGGGCACTGAGGACATGGTTCAGTGGGAGAGGGGACTGAGGACATGGTTCCATGGGAGAGGGGAGTGAGGACATGGTTCAATGGGAGAGGGCACTGAGGACAAGGTTCAATGGGAGAGGGGACTGAGGACATGGTTCAGTGGGAGAGGGGACTGAGGACATGGTTCAGTGGGAGAGGGGACTGAGGACACAGTTCAATGGGAGAGGGGACTGAGGACACAGTTCAATGGGAGAGGGGACTGAAGTCATGGTTCAATGGGAGAGGGGACTGAGGACAATGTTCAATGGGAGAGGGGACTGAGGACAATGTTCAATGGGAGAGGGGACTGAGGACACGGTTCAATGGGAGAGGGGACTGAGGACAATGTTCAATGGGAGAGGGGACTGAGGACATGGTTCAATGGGAGAGGGGACTGAGGACATGGTTCAATGGGAGAGGGGACTGAGGACAAGGTTCAATGGGAGAGGGGACTGAAGTCATGGTTCAATGGGAGAGGGGACTGAGGACAATGTTCAATGGGAGAGGGGGCTGAGGACATGGTTCAATGGGAGAGGGGACTGAGGACATGGTTCAATGGGAGTGGGGACTGAGCACATGGTTCAATGGGAGAGGGGACTGAGGACACAGTTCAATGGGAGAGGGGACTGAGGACAAGGTTCAATGGGAGAGGGGACTGAGGACATGGTTCAATGGGAGAGGGGTCTGAGGACACAGTTCAATGGGAGAGCGGACTGAGGACATGGATCAATGAGAGAGGGGACTGAGGACATGGTTCAATGGGAGAGGGGACTGAGGACACGGTTCAATGGGAGAGGGGGCTGAGGACATGGTTCAATGGGAGAGGGGACTGAGGACATGGTTCACTGGGAGAGGGGCCTGAGGACATGGTTCAATGGGAGAGGGGACTGAGGACATGGTTCAATGGGAGAGGGGACTGAGGACATGGTTCAGTGGGAGAGGGGACTGAGGACATGGTTCAGTGGGAGAGGGGACTGAGGACATGGTTCAATGGGAGAGGGGACTGAGGACATGTATCAATGGGAGAGGGCACTGAGGACATGGTTCAATGGGAGAGGGGACTGAGGACATGGTTCAGTGGGAGAGGGGACTGAGGACATGGTTCAGTGGGAGAGGGGACTGGGGACATGGTTCAATGGGAGAGGGGACTGAGGACATGGTTCAATGGGAGAGGGGACGGAGGACATGGTTCAATGGGAGAGGGGACTGAGGACAAGGTTCAATGGGAGAGGGGACTGAGGACATGGTTCAATGGGAGAGGGGACGGAGGACATGGTTCAATGGGAGAGGGGACTGAGGACATGGTTCAATGGGAGAGGGGACTGAGGACATGGTTCAATGGGAGAGGGGACTGAGGACATGGTTCAATGGGAGAGGGGACTGAGCACATGGTTCAATGGGAGAGGGGACTGAGGACACAGTTCAATGGGGGGGGGTACTGAGGACAAGGTTCAATGGGAGAGGGGACTGAGGACATGGTTCAATGGGAGAGGGGACTGAGGACACAGTTCAATGGGAGAGGGGATTGAGGACAAGGTTCAATGGGAGAGGGGACTGAAGTCATGGTTCAATGGGAGAGGGGACTGAGGACATGGTTCAATGGGAGAGGGGACTGAGGACATGGTTCAATGGGAGAGGGGACTGAGGATATGGTTCAATGGGAGTGGGGACTGAGGACATGGTTCAATCGGAGAGGGGTCTGAGGACATGGTTCAATTGGAGAGGGGACTGAGGACATGGTTCAATGGGAGAGGGGACTGAGGACATGGTTCAATGGGAGAGGGGACTGAGGACATGGTTCAATGGGAGAGGGGACTGAGGACATGGTTCAATGGGAGAGGGGACTGAGGACATGGTTCAATGGGAGAGGGGACTGAGGACAAGGTTCAGTGGGAGAGGGGACTGAGGACATGGTTCAGTGGGAGAGGGGACTGAGGACATGGTTCAATGGGAGAGGGGACTGAGGACATGGTTCAATGGGAGAGGGGACTGAGGACATGGTTCAATGGGAGAGGGGACTGAGGACATGGTTCAGTGGGAGAGGGGACTGAGGACATGGTTCAGTGGGAGAGGGGACTGGGGACATGGTTCAATGGGAGAGGGGACTGAGGACATGGTTCAATGGGAGAGGGGACTGAGGGCATGGTTCACTGGGAGAGGGGACTGAGGACATGGTTCAGTGGGAGAGGGGACTGAGGACATGGTTCACTGGGAGAGGGGACTGAGGACATGGTTCAGTGGGAGAGGGGACTGAGGACATGGTTCAATGGGAGAGGAGACTGAGGACATGTTTCAATGGGAGAGGGGACTGAGGACATGGTTCAGTGGGAGAGGGGACTGAGGACATGGTTCAGTGGGAGAGGGGACTGAGGACATGGTTCAACGGGAGAGGGGACTGAGGACATGGTTCAATGGGAGAGGGGACTGAGGACATGGTTCAATGGGAGAGGGGACTGAGGACACGGTTCAATGGGAGAGGGGACTGAGGACACGGTTCAATGGGAGAGGGGACTGAGGACACGGTTCAATGGGAGAGGGGGGGCTGAGGACACGGTTCAATGGGAGAGGGGACTGAGGACATGGTTCAATGGGAGAGGGGACTGAAGACAAGGTTCAGTGGGAGAGGGGACTGAGGACATGGTTCAATGGGAGAGGGGACTGAGGACATGGTTCACTGGGAGAGGGGACTGAGGACATGGTTCAGTGGGAGAGGGGACTGAGGACATGGTTCAGTGGGAGAGGGGACTGAGGACATGGTTCAATGGGAGAGGGGACTGAGGACATGGTTCAATGGGAGAGGGGACTGAGGACATCGTTCAATGGGAGAGGGGACTGAGGACATGGTTCAATGGGAGAGGGGACTGAGGACAAGGTTCAGTGGGGGAGGGAACTGAGGACATGGTTCAATGGGAGAGGGGACTGAAGACATGGTTCAATGGGAGAGGGGACTGAGGACATGGTTCATTGGGAGAGGGGACTGAGGACATGGTTCAATGGGAGAGGGGACTGAGGACATGGTTCAATGGGAGAGGGGACTGAGGACATGGTTCAATGGGAGAGGGGACTGAGGTCAAGATTCAATGCGAGAGGTGTCTGAGGTCATGGTTCAATGGGAGAGGGGACTGAGGACAAGGTTCAATGGGAGAGGGGACTGAGGACATAGTTCAATGGGAGAGGGGACTGAGGACATGGTTCAATGGGAGAGGGGACTGAGGTCATGGTTCAATACGAGAGGGGACTGAGGTCATGGTTCAATGGGAGTGGGGACTGAGGACATGGTTCAGTGGGAGAGGGGACTGAGGACACGGTTCAATGGGAGAGGGGACTGAGGACAAGTTTCAATGGGAGAGGGGACTGAGGACATGGTTCAATGGGAGAGGAGACTGAGGACATGGTTCAATGGGAGAGGGGACTGAGGACATGGTTCAATGGGAGAGGGGACTGAGGACATGGTTCAATGGGAGAGGGGACTGAGGACATGGTTCAATGGGAGAGGGGACTGAGGACATGGCTCAATGGGAGAGGGGACTGAGGACATGGTTCAATGGGAGAGGGGACTGAGGCCAGGGTTCAATGGGAGAGGGGACTGAGGACATGGTTCAATGGGAGAGGGGACTGAGGACAAGGTTCAATGGGAGAGGGGACTGAGGACATGGTTCAATGGGAGAGGGGACTGAGGACATGGTTCACTGGGAGAGGCGACTGAGGACATGGTTCAATGGGAGAGGGGACTGAGGACACGGTTCAATGGGAGAGGGGACTGAGGACATGGTTCAGTGGCAGAGGGGACTGAGGACATGGTTCAATGGGAGAGGGGACTGAGGACATGGTTCAATGGGAGAGGGGACTGAGGACAAGGTTCAATGGGAGAGGGGACTGAGGACATGGTTCAATGGGAGAGGGGACTGAGGACATGGTTCAATGGGAGAGGGGCTGAGGACATGGTTCAATGGGACTGAGAACACGGTTCAATGGGAGAGGGGACTGAGGACACGGTTCAATGGGAGATGGGCCTGAGGACATGGTTCAATGGGAGAGGGGACTGAGAACACGGTTCAATGGGAGAGGGTACTGAGGACATGGTTCAATGGGAGAGGGGACTGAGGACACGGTTCAATGGGAGAGGGGACTGAGGTCATGGTTCAATGGGAGAGGGGACTGAGGACATGGTTCAATGGGAGAGGGGACTGAGGACAATGTTCAATGGGAGAGGGGACTGAGGACACGGTTCAATGGGAGAGGGGACTGAGGGCATGGTTCAATGGGAGAGGGGACTGAGGACACGGTTCCATGGGAGAGGGGACTGAGGACATGGTTCAATGGGAGAGGGGACTGAGGACATGGTTCATTGGGAGAGGGGACTGAGGACATGCTTCAATTGGAGGAGACTGAAGACATAATGAAGAGGACATTTGTGAAAGCACAGAGAGAAATAACAAGGCCAAGGGAAGTTCCAGAGTGGGGGGAGTGGTGAGAAATAAGTCTTTGTCACTCTGGGTGGAACAAAAGGAAAGCAAAGTATACAGGAAGTTCAGAGTTGGAAGACTGAAGTGAGTATGCTGGGATATAGAGCTGGGGATAGTTATTGAGGTGTGGGTGGAGGGAGGAACAAGATCAGAGAGAGATTTATTAAGACGAACTAGGATTGTGAATTCAGTGCACTCATATCCCAACTGCTTTTTAAAAATTATTTCATGGGATGTGGGCGTCGCTGGCAAGGCCAGCCTTTATTGCCCATCCCTAGTTGCCCTTGAGAAGGTGCTGGTGAGCCGCTGTCTTTTACTGCTGCAGTCCACGTGGTGAAGGTACTCCCACAGTGCTGTTAGGGAGGGAGTTCCAGGATTTTGACTCATGAATATGAAAGAACGGCAACATATTTCCAAGTCAGGATGGTGTGTGACTTGGAGGGGAACTTGGAGGTGGTGGTGTTCCCATGTGCCTGCTGCCCTTGTCCTTCTAGGTGGTGGAGGTCGCAGGTTTGGGCGGTGCTGCCGAAGAAGCCTTGGCGAGTTGCTGCCATGCATCTTGTAGACGGTGCACACTGTAAGGACGTCCGCATCACCCGCGCCATGACATGAGCTGACGACTGCTGGACAGACCACCGCCTAATCCGTTCTGTCATCTTCATCAACATAGCCCCAAAACAGAGGCAGCAGCAGAAGCAATGCTGCAGGAAAATCAACACTAGAGCACGAAAAAACCCTGCTAAGAAAGCCCGATTCAGCCTTCGCCTCACAACCAACGTGATGACTCTTCGAAACAGAGAAACATAGAAGATAGGAGCAGGAGTAGGCCATTCGGCCCCTCGAGCCTGCTCTGCCATTCAATGAGATCATGGCTGATCATCCAAATTCAGTGCCCGGTCCCTGCCTTCTCCCCATATCCCTTGATGCCTTTAGACTTAAGAAATATATCCAACTCCTTCTTGAATATATTTAATGTATTGGCCTCTACTGCCTTCTGTGGTAGAGAATTCCACAGGTTCACCACTCTCTGGGTGAAGAAATTCCTCCTCATTTCTGTCCTAAATGGCCTACCCCTTATCCTTAGACTGTGACCCCTGGTTCTGGACTCCCCGACCATCGGGATCATCCTTCCTGCATCTAGTCTGTCCAGTCCTGTCAGAATTTTATAAGTTTCAATGAGATCCCCTCTCATTCTTCTAAACTCCAGCAAGTTGATGCACCATCAATTACTCAAAAGACTGAGGTTAAGCGAGTAACAACCAGGCTTTTATTAACTAAAGAATGAAGGTCTAGTCTCGAGTGGTCGACCCGTCCAGAATACTAAGCGACTGGGAGGTAGTCACTTATATACCTGGAATAGTGGGAGGAGTCAGCCGAGGCATGTCCAGACCTGTACCTAGTGGAATACACATACAGACAGGTATAACAGTGGTTTACCACATTCACCCCTTGTTTAAAAATGAGTCCGGCGGGGTGAAGTGTATTTAAAAGTTCGTGTATTGGAGTCTCTCCGGAGGTCTTGTCTGCCGCTGTGATCGACGTGGCGACAAGCAGGGGTGGTGGAGCTTCCGGCGTCGCGTCCCGTGTAGGCTGGGGCACTGGAGTGTAGTCCTCGTGGGTGACGGTCCAAGGTGAGCCGGCTGCTGGGGTTGGATATCGGGTCGTTGGGGGGGGGTGGTAATGGGTAGTGGGTTACAGCGGTCCCCGAGGGTGTCGTGGGGGGGGTGGTAATGGGTAGTGGGTTACAGCGGTCCCCGAGGGTGCAAGGTCTCGTATGGAGACTGTGTCCTCCCGCCCGTCCGGGTACGCAATGTAAGCGTACTGGGGGTTGGCGTGGAGGAGGTCGACCCTCTCGACCAGGGGGTCCGTTTTATTGGTCCTCACGTGTCTTCTCAGTAGTACCGGCCCTGGGGACGTCAGCCATGGCGGTAACGCTGTCCCCGATGTGGACTTCCTTGGGAAGACAAACATTTTCTCGTGAGGGGTGGCATTGGTGGCAGTGCAGAGCAGTGACCGAATCGAGTGGAGCGCATCGGGGAGCACCTCCTGCCAGCGGGAGGTCAGAAGGCCCATAGACTTTAAGGCTAGTAGGGCGGCCTTCCAAACTGTTGCATTCTCTCTTTCCACCTGTCCGTTCCCCCAGGGGTTGTAACTGGTGGTCCTGCTTGTGGCTATACCCCTAGCGAGCAGGTACTGGCGGAGTTCGTCGCTCATAAACGATGAGCCCCGGTCGCTATGGATATAGCTGGGGAAACCGAACAGGGTGAAGAGGCTGTTGAGACATTTAATGACCGTGGCACTGGTCATGTCCGGGCAGGGGATAGCGAACGGGAAACGGGAGTACTCGTCAATGATGTTGAGGAAGTACACATTGCGGTCGGAGGAGGGGAGAGGCCCTTTAAAATCGACGCTCAGGCGTTCGAAAGGGCGAGTGGCTTTTATCAGGTGGGCTCTGTCTGGTCTATAAAAGTGCGGTTTGCACTCAGCGCAGACTTGGCAGTTCTTGGTCATGGTCCTGACCTCCTCAATGGAGTAAGGCAGGTTGCGGGCCTTGATGAAGTGGAAGAACCTGGAGACCCCCGGGTGGCAGAGGTCATTGTGGAGGGCCCTCAGCCTATCGATCTGCGCGCTGGCGCAGGTGCCACGCGATAGGGCATCTGGGGGTTCATTGAGCTTCCCAGGCCGGTACAAGATCTCGTAATTGTAGGTGGAAATTTCGATTCTCCACCTCAAGATCTTGTCATTTTTGATTTTGCCCCTCTGCTTGTTGTTGAACATAAAAGCAACTGAACGCTGGTCAGTGAGCAGGGTAAATCGTTTTCCGGCCAGGTAGTGCCTCCAATGACGCACAGCCTCCACAATAGCCTGGGCCTCCTTCTCGACCGTGGAGTGTCTGGTCTCCGGGCCCTGGAGGGTTCGTGAGAAGAATGCCACAGGTCTCCCCGCCTGATTAAGGGTGGCGGCCAGAGCGAAGTCGGACGCATCGCTTTCCACCTGGAAGGGGATGGATTCGTCCACTGCGTGCATGGTGGCTTTGGCAATGTCCTCCTTGATACGGTGGAAGGCCGAGCGGGCCTCTGCCATCAGGGGAAAAGAGGTGGATTTGATCAGCGGACGGGCTTTGTCTGCATAGTAGGGGACCCACTGGGCGTAGTAGGAAAAAAACCCTAGGCACCTCTTCAGAGCTTTTAGGCAGTGGGGCAGTGGGAGTTCCATAAGGGGACGCATCCGGTCCGGGTCGGGACCGACGACCCCGTGTTCCACAACACAGCCAAGGATGGCGAGGCGGTCTGTGCGGAATATGCACTTCTCCTTGTTATATGTCAGGTTCAGGAGTTGGGCGGTGCGGAGGAATTTCTCGAGGTTTGCGTCATGGTCCTGCAAGTCATGGCCGCAGATGGTCACATTGTCTAGGTAAGGGAAAGTGGCCTGCAGCGCGTTTTGATCGACCATCCGGTCCATCTCCCTTTGGAAGACGGCGACCCCGTTGGTAACGCCAAAGGGAACCCTAAGGAAGTGATAGAGGCGGCCGTTTGCCTCAAAAGCAGTATACTGGCGGTCTTCGGGGCGGATGGGGAGCTGGTGGTATGCTGATTTCAGGTCAATGGTCGAAAAGACGCGGTACTGCGCGATCTGGTTGACCATGTCAGCTATGCGGGGGAGTTGGTAGGCGTCCAGCAGGGTGTAGCGGTTTATTGTTTGGCTGTAGTCGATGACCAGGCGTTGTTTCTCGCCGGTCTTAACGACCACAACCTGGGCTCGCCAGGGGCTGGAGCTGCCCTCAATAATCCCCTCCTTCAGGAGCCGCTCCACTTCGGTTTTGATGAAAACCCTGTCCCCGCCACTGTATCGCCTGCTCTTTGTGGCGATGGGCTTACAGTCGGGGGTGAGGTTAGCAAACAGTTTGGGGGGGGGGACTCTGAGTGTGGAGAGGTTGCATCTGGTGCGCGGCGGGCAATTTGGAGGCTGCTGGCTGCGGACTGTGAGTGGGGGGAGGGGGCCACCATACGCCATCGTAACGCTTTTGAGGTGGCACTGGAAATCCAACCCCAGTAGAACGGCAGCGCAAAGTTGGGGCAGGACCAGGAGATTAAAATTATTGAACACAGTCCCGTCTACTCCTAGTGTCACTACGCAGTAGCCGCCAATGTCCGCTGACTGGGACTCGGCGGCCATAGGAATCCGCTGGTGCGCAGGCAGGACTGGGAGAGAGCAACGCCGCACCGTGTCGGGGTGGATGAAGCTCTCTGTGCTCCCGGAGTCAAAAAGGCAGTTTATTGCATGGCCGTTTACCTTAACGTCCATTTTGGACCGAGCTAGTTGGTGCGGTCTCGTTTGGTCCAGCGTAACAGAGGCCAGCGTAGGGGTCGGTGTGTCGCTGCGGGTATCAGATGGGGGGTGGTTGGCGGCCTGCTGCGTCCCGGCTGGTGTCCAAGATGGCGGCGTCCATGATTCCCATGTGGCTGGAGTCGTCCAAGATGGCTGCTGCTGCGGTGGTTCGCACATGGCTGGGGAGGCCCAAGATGGCGGCCCGCACGGCCCACACGCGGCGCTGTTGGGGGCCCAAGATTGCGGCTCGCACGGCCCACATGCGGCGCTGCTGGCGTTCGGGGTGGCTTTGGCCTTGCAGACGCTAGCGTAGTGTCCCTTTTTCCCGCAGCCCGAGCAGGTCGCATTCTTCACCAGGCAGCGCGCTCTGGGGTGTTTGGCCTGGCCACAGAAGTAGCATTTCTGGCCTTGGGATACTGCTGTCTGGCTTTGGGACACTGCTGCGGTGGTTGGGCCGTTGTTGGGCTGTGGCTGGGGTGGCACGGTGCTATGGGGCTGTCCTACCGTGTCCCAGGTTGTCGTTCCCCGCGGCGTCCACGGTGCAGAGGAGTAGGCATCCATGCCCCGGTAGGCTGCGTCCAGCGTTAGTGCGATTTCGGAGGCTTTGTCGAGGCTGAGGTCACTCTGCTCCAGCAGTCGCTGTCGGGTGTAGTTGGACCTGTGGCCCACTACGAAGGCATCCCGGATCAGTTCCTCCGTGTACTTAGTGGGCGTTACCGCCTTACACCCACAGGCCCGGCCAAGCACGGACAGTGCTTGGAGGTATTCCTCAGTCGATTCCCCAGGTTGTTGCTTGCGACTCCCCAGGAGGTGCCTGGCGTAAACTTCGTTCACAGGGCGCGTGTACTGGGTCTTGAGGAGCTGGAGGGCGGCTGTGTACGAGGTCGCGTCCCGGATGACTGAGTACACTCGGTGGTTCACCTTGGAGATCAGGACAGACAGTTTGTTCGCATCCGTTACGACCGCAGTGGAGGCAGTCAGGAATGCCTCGAAGCACATGAGCCAGTGAGCAAACTTGGTGGAAGCGTCCGCTTCCCGACTGTCCAGGTCCAGGCATGCTGGTGTGAAGATCTTCTCCATTATAAAAAATTTAGTTAATAATATTGATGCGCCATCAATTACTCAAAAGACTGAGGTTAAGCGAGTAACAACCAGGCTTTTATTAACTAAAGAATGAAGGTCTTGTCTCGAGTGGTCGACCCGTCCAGAATACTAAGGGACTGGGAGGTAGTCACTTATATACCTGGAATAGTGGGAGGAGTCAGCCGAGGCATGTCCAGACCTGTACCTAGTGGAATACACATACACATACAGACAGGTATAACAGTGGTTTAGCACACAAGTACAAGCCCAATTGACCCAATCTCTCCTCATACGTCATTCCTGCCATCCCAGGTATCAGCCTGGTGAATCTTCGCTGAACTCCTTCCATGGCAAGAACATCCTTCCTCAGATAAGGTGACCAAAACTGCACACAATATTCAAGGTGTTGTCTCACCAAGGCCCTGTACAACTGCAGCAAGACATCCTTGTTCCTGTACTCAAACCCTCTCGCTACGAAGGCCAACATACCATTTGCCTTCTTAACCGCCTGCTTCACCTGCATGCTTACCTTCAGTGACTGGTGCACAAGGACACCCAGGTCTCGTTGCACTTCCCCTCCTCCCAATCTATTGCCATTCAGATAATTGCCTTCCTGTTTTTGCCACCAAAGTGGATAACCTCACATTTATCCACGTTATATTGCATCTGCCATGCTTTTGCCGAATCACCCAACCTGTCCAAATCATCCTGGAGTTTCTCGGCATCCTCCTCAAAGCACACGCGCCCACCCAGCTTTGTGTCATCTGCAAATTTAGAGATATTACATCTAGTTCCCTTGTCTAGCTCATTAATATATATTGTGAATAGCTGGGGTCCAAGGACTGATCCCTGCGGTACCCCACTAGTCACTGCCTGCCACTCGGAAAAAGACCCGTTTATTCCAACTCTTTGCTTTCTGTCTGCCAACCAGTTCTCTATCCAAGTCAATACCTTGCCCCCAATCCCATGTGCCTTAACTTTACATGCTTATCTCTTATGCGGGACCTTATCGAAAGCCTTCTGAAAGTCCAAATAAACCACATCCACTGGCTCTCCCTTATCTATTTTACCAGTTACATCCTCAAAAAATTCCAGTAGATTAGTCAAGCACGATTTACCTTTTGTAAATCCATGTTGACTTTGTCCGATCCTGTCACTGCTTTCCAAGTGCTCTGCTATTACATCTTTTATAATGGACTCTAGCATTTTCCCCACTACCGATGCCAGGCTTACCGGTTTGTAATTCCCCGTTTTCTCTCTGCCACCTTTTTTGAATAGTGGGGTAACATTAGCTACCCTCCAATCCATGGGTACTGTTCCAGATTCCATCGAATGTTGGAAGGTGACCAGCAATGCATCTACTATTTCTAGGGCCACTTCCTTAAATACCCTAGGATGTAGATTATCAGGCCCTGGGGATTTATCAGCCTTCAATCCCATCAATTTCCATAACACCATTTCCCTACAAATACTGATTTCTTTCAGTTCCTCCCTTTCATCAGACCCTATGTTCCCCGACATCTCTGGGAGGTTATTTGTGTCCTCCTTTGTGAAGACAGAACCAAAATATGTATTTAATTGGTCACCCATTTCTTTGTTCCCCATTATAAATTCCCCTGATTCTGACTGCAAGGGACCTACGCTTGACTTCACCAATCTTTTTCTCTTCACATATCTATAAAAGCTTTTACAGTCAGTTTTTATGTTCCCTGAAAGCTTACTCTCATATTCTATTTTCCCTTTCTTAATTAATCCCCTTGTCCTCCTTTGTTGAATCCTAAACTGCTCCCAATCCTCAGGTTTACTGCTTTTTCTGGCCAATTTATATGTCCTCTCCTTGGATCTTATGCTATCCCTAATTTCCCTTGTTAGCCACGGTTGAGTCACCTTTTTTGTTTTATTTTTATGCCAAACTGGGATGAACAAATTCTGTCGTTCATCCCTGCAGTCTTTGAATGTTTGCCATTGCCTATCCACCGTCAACCCTTTGAATGACATTCCCCAATCAATTCTATCCAACTCGCGCCTCAGACCATCGTAGTTTCCTTTATTTAAATTTAGGACCCTAGTCTCTGAGTCAACTACTTCATTCTCCATCTTAATGAAGAATTCGATCATATTATGATCGCTCCGACCCAAGTGGCCTCGTACAACAAGATTGCTAATTAATCCTTTCTCGTTACATAATACCCAGTCTAAGATGGCCTGATCTCTGGTTGGTTCCTCGACATATTGGTCCAGGAAACCATCCCTTAAACACTCCAGGAATTCCTCCTCCACAGTATTGTTACTAATTTGGTTAGCCCAATCTATATGTAGATTAAAGTCACCCATGATGACTGCTGTGCCCTTATTACACGCTTCTCTAATTTCCCTTTTAATGCCATCCCCAACATCCGCATTACTCTTTGGAGGTCTATATACCACTCCCACTAACGTTTTCTGCCCCTTGGTATTTCTCAGTTCTACCCATACAGATTCCACATCATCAGAGCTAATATCCTTCCTTACAATTGTGTTAATCCCTTCTTTAACCAGTAATGCTACCCCACCTCCATTTCCTTTTTGCCTATCTTTCCTGAATATTGACTCCCAGTGATGCAGAGACGCAGAGTGGCCACAGCGTCTGGTCTGCACTCAAAGCCTCCAAAATTAGTACCTGTGAAGAGACGCTCGGTCACTCGACCAGGAAACACCAAGACTGGTTCGACGAGAATGACCAGGAGATCCAGGAGCTAATAAGTCACCAGCGCAAGGCATTCCTGATCTTGAAACAGCAATAGAACTCAAGAGCAAGAAAGCATTTCTACAGACGCCTGAAGGCCGAGGTCCAACAAAAACCTCGTGACCTAAAGAACAGACGGTGGGTGGAGAAAGCGCAGGAGATCCAGCAGCTAGCCGTCAACCAATATCTTACCCCACTGCAGGCCAAGAACGGAGAGGTACTCATCAAGAACAGAGAGGCAGTCAGTGCCCGCTGGAAGGAGCACTTTGAAGATCTCCTTAACCGAGACTCTGCCTTCGACGCGAGTGTCCTCAACTCCATCCCGCAGCATGCTACCCGCCACCACCTCAGCACAACCCCAGCCCGGCATAAGGTTGAAAAGGCCATCCGACAACTGAAGAACAAGAAGGCCTTAGGAGCAGATGGAATCCCAGCCGAGGCGCTAAAACATGGCGGAGAAGCACTACTGCCGCGAATTCATGAACTCATTTCTCTTATCTGGAAGCAGGAGATCATGCCAGGGGATCTCAGACGCCGGAATTGTGACCAACTTCAAGAAATGTGATAAGTCCGATTGCGGTAATTACAGGGGAGTTTCCCTGCTGTCTGCCACAGGGAAAGTCATCGCAAGAATCCTCCTCAATCGCCTTCTCCCAGTGGCTGAAGAGCTTCTCCTGGATTCGCAAGGCGGATTCCACCCACTAAGGGGCACAACGGACATGATCTTCACTGCGTGTCAACTAGAAGAGAAATGCAGGGAACAGCACCAATCGCTGTACATGGCCTTCTTTAACCTCACAAAGCCCTTCAACACTGTCAATCATGAGGGATTATGGAGTGTCCTCCTCAAATTTGGCTGCCCTCAAAAGTTTGTCACCATCCTCCACCTGCTTCACTACGACATGCAAGCCGTGATCCTGACCAACAGATCCACCACAGACCCAATTCACGTATGGACCGGGATCGAGCAAGGCGGTGTCATTGCACCAACGCTCTTCCTGATCTTCCTTGCTGCAATGCTCCATCTCACCCTCAGTAAGCTCCCCGCTGGAGTGGAGCTAATCTACAGAACAAACGGGAAACTGTTCAACCTCCGTCGATTCCAGTCCAGATCCAAAGTCGTCCCATCCTCTGTCGTCGAATTACAGTATGCAGACAACACTTGCGTCTGTGCACATTCTGAGGTCGAACTCCAAACCATCGTCAACACCTTCACTGAAGTGTACAAGAGCATGGGCCTTACACTAAACTTCCGTAAGACAAAGGTCCTCTACCAACCTGCCCCCACCACACAGTACTGCTCTCTGATTATCAAAATCCATGATGAGGCCTTGGACAACATGGACCACTTTCCATACTACTGTCAACAAGGGCAGACTTCGATGACCAAGACCAACACCGTCTTCAGTGTGCCAGTGCAGCCTTCGGTCGCCTGAGGAAGAGAGTTTTTGAAGACCAGGACCTCAAACCCAGCACTAAGCTCATGGTCTACAGAGCAGTAGTGATACCTGCCCTGCTGTATGCCTCAGAGACATGGACCATGTACAGCAGGCACCTCAAAGCACTGGAGAGGTACCACCCGCAATTGGGGCGCTAACTTCGCCGCGGCACTAAAAGTAGCGCCCCGGAAAAATTAGCGTCCCCGCGCCGGAAATTGAGTGGTTGCACCCCAAGAGGGAAGCGGGGCACTGTGAGACAATATTGCGACGTTATGTGCCGCAGCGCCACACACTGCGGCACATCACGCCGCAGTATTGCAGGCCTTCCTCCCCTTCTTAAAGGGGAGGGGCCTTGTGCAGTGCGACCTGGGGCCCAGCTGGGCGGGGGGGGGGGGGCGTTTCAGGAGGTCTGGGATGGGACCGCAGGCAGGTGCTGGCAGGTGGCCAGCAACAAAAATGGCCGCACCGCACCTCGCCTTTAAATTACGCCTCCCCGGCCGCAGGTACGCCCCCCTGACCCTGTCGGACATAGCGTCTGGCGGTAAGTCATGGGGCACTCCCGAAGATCGTGGCCGGGGTGTGAGCGGGGCACTGCGCACGCCAATGACATAATCGCCAGTGGCGCAGCGCCGCAGGGCGCTACTGGTTGGCGCCACCACTAACCTCCCGCTGAATTTTGTGGGCGGCGTGGGCAGTGCCGCGCCCGGGCGCTAGTTGCGTTGCGTCCCGTTAGCGCCCTCTTAAGGCGCTAATGGGAGGCGCAACCAACTGAATTTTTCCCCCTAAATGTTTAAGGTGGAGGATGGGGTGCCAATCAAGGAGAGAGGTCCCCTTTCCAGAGGGGACCAGGAGGCCCTCCAGGCAACAGAATAAACTGCAATGGGAGCAGATAGCCAATGCCAGCAGTGTAGCCCCAAGGACATGGACGCAGTTCAGAAGAAGTTTAATGGCTTCACACGAGTGGTCAAGATCAATGAATTCATCTTCAAATGTCATATCCTGCCATCTGGACCACTAGCCTCAGCCACTAATCCATGTACCACACCCTCATAACCCACATACCAACAATCTCTACAAATCACGACTCATACCTCTCATTCATAGATTCACCTCACCCTCACAAATTTACCCCTGTTGCAAGCCGCACACCCACATTGCACAGCTTGCATACACTGTCAGTTATTCAACCATGACAAGCACATCACCCAAACACATTGCACCACACTCACTGACACACATCACCCAAACACATTGCACCACACTCACTGACACACTTCACCCAAACACATTGCACCACACTCACGGACACACATCACCCAAACACATTGCACCACACTCACTGACACACATCACCCAAACACATTGCACCACACTCACTGACACACTTCACCCAAACACATTGCACCACACTCACTGACACACATCACCCAAACACATTGCCCCACACTCACTGACACACATCACCCAAACACAATGCACCACACTCACTGACACACTTCACCCAAACACATTGCACCACACTCACTGACACACATCACCCAAACACATTGCACCACACTCACTGACACACTTCACCCAAACACAGTGCACCACACTCACTGACACACATCACCCAAACACATTGCACCACACTCACTGACACACATCACCCAAACACAATGCACCACACTCACTGACACACATCACCCAAACACAATGCACCACACTCACTGACACACATCACCCAAACGCATTGCACCACACTCACTGACACACATCACCCAAACACAATGCACCACACTCACTGACACACTTCACCCAAACACATTGCACCACACTCACTGACACACTTCACCCAAACACATTGCACCACACTCACTGACACACTTCACCCAAACACATTGCACCACACTCACTGACACACTTCACCCAAACACATTGCACCACACTCACTGACACACATCACCCAAACACAATGGCCCAGAAATTAGGATCGGGGGCTTGCCGCGCGTGCAAGCTTCCGATGTGCACTCACCCGGCGCACCGACATCTGAAGCCTGGGCCTGCTTGGAATTCCTGTCACTGGCCCGGTTCAGATGTCGGCGCGCTGTGCTTGCCTGATCCAGTGGCGTTGTTAACTCCTCGCAGTCATTGAGGAGGATCTACCCCTCCCGTGGGGGATCAAGGTTCGCTGCTTTAGGAGACTAAACACGCCGGTCAGTCTATCACCTTCTCAGTAATACACAAAGTCAGAACATGTAAAATAAGTAAAGTTTTATTAAGGTAATCCGGTACCTGGACTCACTCTGAGAAACCCTTTGTGTCTGCACACAAGTATGCCTCCCCAAGAGTGAGCCCCGAGACCCACGGAGCTACAACATTTATACATTTTCATACACTGCAAGTCATGGGAAAACATTAAACTAGACGATCACGCGTTCCGTGAGTCACTTGTTTTTTTACAAAGTTTTGCTTGAGTTTCACATTGCTACACCAGTTATCTTATGTCCAGCTTATTTCGATTCCTCCTACATTGTTCAAGGATGCACCTTGAGTGTGGTTAGGGAGTAGAACATTCTGCTCCTTCTATTCCTTCTTATCTACTCCTACTGCATTTCAATAGCCTTGCATCAGTTTTTTCAACATTTAAACTTTTAACCCATGTCAACTAGTCCATCATGCCTTGCAAGGCATTTGTACGGCAGTATGTGATTAATTTAACTTATCAGCGTAGTTAGTGCGATGTGCCGGCTGGGATCAGGTGAGCACTGTGCAGCCAATCAGGGGAGGGGAAACTTCATTCATGAGTTTGATAGTAAGGCGTAATTTAAAGGCGAGGTGCGGGGCGGCCATTTTTGTTGCTGGCCACCTGCCAGCACCTGCCTGCGGTCCCATCCCAGACCTCCTGAAACGCCCCCCCCCCGCCCAGCTGGGCCCCAGGTCGCACTGCACAAGGCCCCTCCCCTTTAAGAAGGGGAGGAAGGCCTGCAATACTGCGGTGCGATGTGCCGCAGTGTGTGGCGCTGCAGCACATAACGTCGCAATATTGTCTCACAGTGCCCCGCTTCCCTCTTGGGGTGCAACCACTCAATTTCCAGCGCGGGGACGCTAATTTTTCCGGGGCGCTACTTTTAGTGCCGCGGCGAAGTTAGCGCCCCAAAACACTACTTAAACTTTAAATAAAATTTTAAAAAACATCCCACGAATTAAATGAACTATAAATAACTTTTAAAAACTATTTTAAACAATTAATCACATTTTTGAAAAAAATAATTTTTTAAGAAATCGGGTCTAAAAATAAACTTACCTTACTGTAAAGTCCTTGAAAACAATAAAGCTGTGGAAAAAATGTTATAATTTTAAATAATAGACCACTTACCTTAAAGAATCAAGTCCTTACGCCTCCTTTTTATATGTCTAAAAAGTTCAGGCCCTTGCACACGGGCAAACCTGTCAAAAAGAAGGAAGTTCAACGCGTGCGCGCAGAGTCCTGCGTACACGCGTTGGACCTCTGAACCCCTTGGAGGAAATGCCGGTCTCCCGCGCATGCGCTGTGCATGCTGAAATCCGGCACTTCCAACAGGCCCACGCGTGAGTGCCCCGTCCGTACTCACACGTTGGGACCGGAATTACTGGCCCATTGCACCACACTCACTGACACACTTCACCCAAACACATTGCACCACACTCACTGACACACTTCACCCAAACACATTGCACCACACTCACTGACACACTTCACCCAAACACACTGCACCACACTCACTGACACACTTCACCCAAACACATTGCACCACACTCACTGACACACTTCACCCAAACACACTGCACCACACTCACTGACACACTTCACCCAAACACACTGCACCACACTCACTGACACACTTCACCCAAACACATTGCACCACACTCACTGACACACTTCACCCAAACACACTGCACCACACTCACTGACACACTTCACCCAAACACATTGCACCACACTCACTGACACACTTCACCCAAACACACTGCACCACACTCACTGACACACTTCACCCAAACACACTGCACCACACTCACTGACACACTTCACCCAAACACATTGCACCACACTCACTGACACACTTCACCCAAACACATTGCACCACACTCACTGACACACTTCACCCAAACACACTGCACCACACTCACTGACACACTTCACCCAAACACATTGCACCACACTCACTGACACACTTCACCCAAACACACTGCACCACACTCACTGACACACTTCACCCAAACACACTGCACCACACTCACTGACACACTTCACCCAAACACATTGCACCACACTCACTGACACACTTCACCCAAACACATTGCACCACACTCACTGACACACTTCACCCAAACACACTGCACCACACTCACTGACACACTTCACCCAAACACACTGCACCACACTCACTGACACACTTCACCCAAACACATTGCACCACACTCACTGACACACTTCACCCAAACACACTGCACCACACTCACTGACACACTTCACCCAAACACATTGCACCACACTCACTGACACACTTCACCCAAACACATTGCACCACACTCACTGACACACTTCACCCAAACACACTGCACCACACTCACTGACACACTTCACCCAAACACACTGCACCACACTCACTGACACACTTCACCCAAACACATTGCACCACACTCACTGACACACTTCACCCAAACACATTGCACCTCACTCACTGACACACTTCACCCAAACACATTGCACCACACTCACTGACACACTTCACCCAAACACATTGCACCTCACTCACTGACACACTTCACCCAAACACATTGCACCACACTCACTGACACACTTCACCCAAACACATTGCACCACACTCACTGACACACTTCACCCAAACACATTGCACCACACTCACTGACACACTTCACCCAAACACATTGCACCACACTCACTGACACACTTCACCCAAACACATTGCACCACACTCACTGACACACTTCACCCAAACACACTGCACCACACTCACTGACACACTTCACCCAAACACATTGCACCACACTCACTGACACACTTCACCCAAACACACTGCACCACACTCACTGACACACTTCACCCAAACACATTGCACCACACTCACTGACACACTTCACCCAAACACACTGCACCACACTCACTGACACACTTCACCCAAACACATTGTACCACACTCACTGACACACTTCACCCAAACACATTGCACCACACTCACTGACACACTTCACCCAAACACACTGCACCACACTCACTGACACACTTCACCCAAACACACTGCACCACACTCACTGACACACTTCACCCAAACACATTGCACCACACTCACTGACACACTTCACCCAAACACATTGCACCACACTCACTGACACACTTCACCCAAACACATTGCACCACACTCACTGACACACTTCACCCAAACACATTGCCCCACACTCACTGACACACTTCACCCAAACACATTGCACCACACTCACTGACACACTTCACCCAAACACATTGCACCACACTCACTGACACACTTCACCCAAACACACTGCACCACACTCACTGACACACTTCACCCAAACACACTGCACCACACTCACTGACACACTTCACCCAAACACATTGTACCACACTCACTGACACACTTCACCCAAACACACTGCACCACACTCACTGACACACTTCACCCAAACACACTGCACCACACTCACTGACACAATTCACCCAAACACACTGCACCACACTCACTGACACACTTCACCCAAACACATTGCACCACACTCACTGACACACTTCACCCAAACACATTGCACCACACTCACTGACACACTTCACCCAAACACATTGCACCACACTCACTGACACACTTCACCCAAACACATTGCCCCACACTCACTGACACACTTCACCCAAACACATTGCACCACACTCACTGACACACTTCACCCAAACACACTGCACCACACTCACTGACACACTTCACCCAAACACACTGCACCACACTCACTGACACACTTCACCCAAACACATTGCACCACACTCACTGACACACTTCACCCAAACACACTGCACCACACTCACTGACACACTTCACCCAAACACACTGCACCACACTCACTGACACACTTCACCCAAACACATTGCACCACACTCACTGACACACTTCACCCAAACACACTGCACCACACTCACTGACACACTTCACCCAAACACATTGCACCACACTCACTGACACACTTCACCCAAACACATTGCACCACACTCACTGACACACTTCACCCAAACACATTGCACCACACTCACTGACACACTTCACCCAAACACATTGCACCACACTCACTGACACACTTCACCCAAACACATTGCACCACACTCACTGACACACTTCACCCAAACACATTGCACCACACTCACTGACACACTCCCCGTTCTCTTGCAGGAAAAGGTGGCACATAACCGGCGCCAGCAGAATCTAATCGGTGGGGGGACAGGCTCACCTGCATCACCTCACCCCCTTGGAGGAGACGGTACTGGCCATTCTTGGGAGTGACATGGCTGAGAATACAACAGTATCCTCAAACATTATCCTCCTTGTCACATCCCACTTCCCCCTCATCCCGCAATCTCTTCTGATTTGCAATCTGCACATGGTGTAAGCGCGCACCTCTTGCTTTCCCCCCTCCACTCACAACAACCCGACCATTGTGTCTTTCTCATTTCAGGTACCCAAGAAATCCAACCTGCCCAGCTTGTGGTTGTCGAAGAAGAGGGAGAGGAGAGTGATGAAGAAGAAGAAACACCGTCATTCGATCTGACAGTCGCAGCCACCAGCTCAGATACTGACATGACATGGAGTTTAGAGGGTAGCTTAGAGGCGGGACCTGCACGTGGTGAATCACCAGGCAGGAGTGAGCTGCAGCCAGGGCAGGGGGAAAAGGTAGCGCTGGTGCCAGCTCCCCGGAGGACGAGGTCACACACGAGTTCTGCTGCAGAGGAGTCAGATGAGGACTTCGATGGGGTGGCCTACAGAAGAACGCTGAAGGGCATGCACACAGAAATGCTTGGTGCATTGGCAGGCCTGCCAGAGAGCCTGTTGTCACTGTCAAGGAGCATGGAGGAGTCTGGCTCCAACCTTGCACAGGGCTTTACGCAGAGCTTGGAGCCCACTCTTTCCAGCGTGGAAGGGTTGGGCAGATCCATTAGTGCATTTGTGGACACAAACATCATGCAGGGTCTGATGGGCGATGTCTCAGCTTCCACTACAGCACCAGCGGAAGCGACCCAACGTCTGAGTGCTGCAGTGGAAGCTCAGACTGCTGCCATCGTGGCTGCGGTTACTAGTGTGGAAAGGGACTTGCAGAGTGTCACAGCAGTCCAGCAATCTGTCCTCCAACAGATTACTAGGATTGCTGAGGTGCCGCCCCGGGGGAGTGCCAGTGGATCCATAGAGCACGTACCTGGTGTCCTCTCTCAGGATGACAGCATTCATCCTCCCACCACTGCCACTCCGCCAGTGCCCTTGCCGCTGCCTGTCAGCCAGCCAGCCCAGACTTCTGCCGCCCAGGCCGAGGTGGTGCAGCCTGAAGCCGGGCCTTCTAGGCCCAGAGCTGCTCGAGGTCGTCCTCCAAGGCCAGCTGCAGTCTCCTCCGCTAAAAGTCAGCAGCCTTCCACCAGCCGTGCTGCAGCCACTGGGGTAGCACCGCGTAGGAGCACGAGAATAGGCAAAGGCACATGACAGACAGACACTAAGGGAATGCACAAGGGTGATTCGTTGACTTTGTTCGGTTATATCGAATGGATAGATGGATAAAGTTTGATTGGAATGTTTCTTTTGTGGTGGCTTTTATTTCAGCATCGTGGCCAAGAGGACGCTGTGATGGTCAGTGACAGAGGGATGATAAGGCGTGGGATTATTGTTGAATGGGGAATTGGGGTTGTGTTCAGTGGTACCGCAGTCAGATGAGTCAATCACAGACAGCCCGGGCAGAAATGGGCTGTCTGGGTTGCCTCCTCCCTTCCACTTCCTCCTCTTCCGCTTCCTCCAGGTGGTCAGTGGATAGCCCTTGTCACTTAGTAGCCACTCTCTGGTTTGTCGTGGTGGCTTAAAGACTGAGGGAACAGCGGACTGGTGCAGAATAAAAGCATCATGGCTGCTGCAAGGATACCGGGCATTCACCATCATGATGCGCTGAGTATGGTTGCACACCAACTGCACATTCAGCGAGTGGTAACCTTTGCAGTTGTGGTACATCTCAGCATTTAGATACGGTGCCCGCAAAGCCACGTGCGTGCAGTCGATGGCGCCCCGCACCATGGGGAAGCCCGCTATCCTGGCAAAGCCACGTGCGTGCTCCGCCTGCCTCTCCCTGGTCAGAGAGATGACAATGAAGTCCCCTCTCCTGCATAACAAGCGTCTCACCTCCCTTATGCAGCAGTGGGGCGGCAAACTTGAAGAAGTTACAGATGTCACCTGCCCCAGACTGGAAGGATCCCGATGCGAATAAATTCCGGGCCACGGTCACCTTCACAGCCACTGGCAGTGCTGCCCTTGCCCTGAAGAGTGGCTGCAGGTCTGAATGAAAGAGGTGGCAGAGTTCTGTGAGAACCTCCTTCGTAAAGCGCAGACACCTAACACACTGCTCCTGGCTCAGGCTGAGGTAAGAGAATTGCTCATCGAAGATCCTAGGTGGGTAAGGCCTCCTGCTGAGAGCCCTTCTCCCCCTCCTGCTCCTCCCTCTGCGAGCAGCTTGTCCTCTTCTTCGCTGCCTTTGCTCCATCTCCCTGTCATGCTGCAGGCCAAGGGGGCTGACACCTGGAGCCCCTATGACTGGGAGCAAGTGGTCTGACCAGAAGCCTTGAAGTCAGAAGCAAGGCCTTCTCCCCTGTCACCTCACCAACTTTAATTAACTCTGGAAGGCTCCAAACACTTCCACAAACTCTGAAATTAATCAGCAACTGACCTGAGACTGGTTGCTGATCCCTTTAAATATCGCTGGTTGGGGGCCCTTGCAGCTGCTGAACGCAGGTCCGGCTGTGCGAGGTTAAGAGAGGGCGCTACTTCCAGCATTGAGGCCGAAAATGGCAGCGCTGATGTCAAATCATCATTGCACGCGGATTGACATAACAATCTGCCCACTCTACGTACTCCTGGCACACGCCACCAGCGCTGACGCTACCGCCCTCACCAAGGTGGCGTCCGGTGTGGCCCGCACCAGAATTGTGCGCACACGGCTCGGACGCCATTTTTGACCCAAAACGGCACCTGCAGCGCCAAACAACGGGTCCTGCGCAATCAAATTTCTCGGCCTCTACGAGTTGCCCCAGGAAGCCACAGTGATTCGAGTGGATAATCCTGTATTGTGACTTTATTTAAAGGGACAACGACCAAACTAAAGGTAGTTTTAAGATGGCTGCCTATTGTGGACCACTTTCTGCAATCTTGATGTTTTTTGCTGATTCTAAATGTGTTCTTTCTAAGGAAAATGATGCAGTTAAACCCTTGTTAACTCGCTATTAGTTCAATGTGCGAGTAAAGCCCAACTGCGCCCCTTGCTGGGCAAAAACAGAGGTGCGTCAAAAAGTTCAATGAAAAGCTCCGGGGGGGGGGGGAATTCGTTAGCTTAGCGCCTCCCGTTAGCGCCTGCAGAGGCAAATCCAGCGGTGCGCGGCAAATCCGGCCCCCCCCCGTTGTGCCGCTGGTTCGAGGTACCGCTGGGGACTTCAACGCCTGGCAGATCATGACGTCAGTGAACGTGCAATGCTCACTGAGCGCCCGATCTGGAAAATTCATTGTCGCCACTTACCATAGCACCTCGAGCAGACAGCGACAGGGAGAGCTGGCGCGCAGCTGCAGGAAGCCGGCTCCAGCGACGTTATTTAAAGGCATCCACATTAATCACTCGCAGCTGTCAGGGCAGGTGGCAGGTTAGTGTCAGTGGTTTCTTGTCAGTTTCACCCAGTGGATCAGTTTCTATGAGTAATTTCAAGCTTCTTTTGTATCAGCAGTCTTCTGGCAGGTGCAAAGTAGTTGCATTTATTACTCAAAGATTCAAACTTCTACACTTGGCAACATTAATGGGGGCTGTACTGGCATGGCACCTCGCCCTCCAGGATCTACAGCGGAGGGAGTGTAGGCAGCAAGAAATACGGGAACATGTGCGCAGAGGGATGAGGAGGGACATCAGCATTCTCACCAGGAGGCCTTGCCCTCTGAGAGCACTTCTCCTACCTTCAATTTAGTGAGGAGCAGTGTATTAGAAGGCTCCGCATCACCAAGGTGGCGGTCACAGAACTCTGCCACCTCCTCCAAACAGGCCTCCAGCCTCACACCAGGATGACTTAAACCCCAGATCCCTTTTGCTTACCACATGCCCATCATACCATCCCTGTGTCATGCCATATCACAGCGTCCTCCTGGGTGCAAAGGTGAAATGAGAGAGACCACAAAATATTGCAAACTCCATTAATAAAATTATGCAAAAAGATATCACACATATCACATTCATTCTAATAACTAATGACCCTTGTGCCTGCCATAGTTGAATAGCTGTCATTGTGTGCAAGGCGTGAGATGTGGGTGTGAGTGTTGGTAGGTAGAGATTGTTGGTGGGTGAGTGCTGGGGGTGTGGTGTTTTGGACAGTGTGTGAAGCTTGTGGTACAGATGGTGGTATGTAGCATTTGTTGAAGCATTCAATCACCCTGACCACCCGACTGAGGTGGATCTGCTATAAGCTGAGCACACCTGCTTCGGTCCTCTGGCTCCTTCTCCTTGTTGTGCTTCTCCTTGCTGAGGCAGCTGCACAGCCAGAAATGCTGAGAATGAGATGCTGCAGCATCAATGAGCCTCCCCTTTAGTACTGGGAAAAGCCTCTAGTGATGATGAGTTGCGATTAGACTGCACTCAATATTGGTCCACCCTTTGAGTGTAACGCCACTGAGCGAGGCCTTTAAGACCTGATTTAGCGTTTCAATCATTTCGTTGAGCAGTGAGAATTAATCTTGTGTGCAGTCTAAAGCATTAGCGCCTGGCGCTAATACTCAAACTTTTCTAAAGATATCGCCCATTCCAGGGCTATAATGAATTTCTAGCCCCAGGAACTGACAGGAAAATCAGGCGAAAGCTCATACAGCTACAGGGCTAATGGGGAGGGTACAGGGGCACCCACTGAAATGTAACCCAGCGCCGAATTAATGCATGAGCAGGGTCTGGGAAAGGAGTTAATAGGCAATATTAAAAAATAATAAATATTCAGTAATCAGTAGTACTTAAATCACCGTAGTCATCACAATCCCTACACAGTAACACCTTACACACTCACCCCATCCCCTCACTGTAACACCTTACACACTCACCCCATCCTCACACAGTAACACCTTACACACTCACCCCATCCCCTCACTGTAACACCTTACACACTCACCCCATCCTCACACTGTAACACCTTACACACTCACCCCATCCTCACACAGTAACACCTTACACACTCACCCCATCCCCTCACTGTAACACCTTACACACTCACCCCATCCCCTCACTGTAACACCTTACACACTCACCCCATCCCCTCACTGTAACACCTTACACACTCACCCCATCCCCTACACAGTAACACCTTACACACTCACCCCATCCCCTCACTGTAACACCTTACACACTCACCCCATCCCCTCACTGTAACACCTTACACACTCACCCCATCCCCTCACTGTAACACCTTACACACTCACCCCATCCTCACACTGTAACACCTTACACACTCACCCCATCCCCTCACTGTAACACCTTACACACTCACCCCATCCTCACACTGTAACACCTTACACACTCACCCCATCCCCTACACAGTAACACCTTACACACTCTCCCCATCCCCTCACTGTAACACCTTACACACTCACCCCATCCCCTCACTGTAACACCTTACACACTCACCCCATCCCCTCACTGTAACACCTTACACACTCACCCCATCCCCTCACTGTAACACCTTACACACTCACCCCATCCCCTCACTGTAACACCTTACACACTCACCCCATCCCCTCACTGTAACACCTTACACACTCACCCCATCCTCTCACTGTAACACCTTACACACTCACCCCATCCCCTCACTGTAACACCTTACACACTCACCCCATCCCCACACTGTAACACCTTACACACTCACCCCATCCTCTCACTGTTACACCTTACACACTCACCCCATCCTCTCACTGTAACACCGTACACACTTACCCCATACCCTCACTGTAACACCTTACACACTTACCCCATCCCCTCACTGTAACACCTTACACACTCACCCCATCCCCTCACTGTAACACCTTACACACTCACCCCATCCCCTCACTGTAACACCTTACACACTCACCCCATCCTCTCACTGTTACACCTTACACACTCACAACATCCCCACACTGTAACACCTTACATACTCACCCCATCCCCTCACTGTAACACCTTACACACTTACCCCATCCCCTCACTGTAACACCTTACACACTCACCCCATCCCCTACACAGTAACACCTTACACACTCACCCCATCCCCTCACTGTAACACCTTACACACTCACCCCATCCCCTCACTGTAACACCTTACACACTCACCCCATCCCCTCACTGTAACACCTTACACACTCACCCCATCCTCTCACTGTTACACCTTACACACTCACAACATCCCCACACTGTAACACCTTACATACTCACCCCATCCCCTCACTGTCACACCTTACATACTCACCCCATCCCCTCACTGTAACACCTTACACACTCACCCCATCCCCTCACTGTAACACCTTACACACTCACCCCATCCCCTCACTGTAACACCTTACACACTCACCCCATCCTCTCACTGTTACACCTTACATACTCACCCCATCCCCACACTGTAACACCTTACATAATCACCCCATCCCCTCACTGTAACACCTTACACACTCACCCCATCCCCTCACTGTAACACCTTACACACTCACCCCATCCCCTCACTGTAACACCTTACACACTCACCCCACCCCTTCACTGTAACACCTTACACACTCACCCCACCCCCTCACTGTAACACCTTACACACTCACCCCATCCTCTCACTGTAACACCTTACACACTCACTCCATCCCTCACTAACACCTTACACACTCACCCCATCCCCACACTAACACCTTACATGCTCACCCCATCCTCTCACTGTAACACCTTACACACTCACCCCCTCCTCTACTGTAACACCTTACACACTCACACCATCCTCCCAATGTAACACCTTACACACTCACCCCATCCCGTCACTGTAACACTTTACACACTCACCCCCTCCTCTACTGTAATACCTTACACACACTCACCCCATCCCCTCAATGTAACACCTTACACACTCACCACATCCTCTCATTGTAACGCCTTACACACTCACCCCATCCTCTCAATGTAATGCATTACACACTCACCCCGTCCCCTCACTGTAACACCTTACACACTCACCCCATCCACTCACTGTGACACCTTACACACTCACACCATCCCCTCACTGTAACACCTTACACACTCACCCCATCCTCTCACTGTAACACCTTACACACTCACCCCATCCCCTCACTGTAACACCTTACACACTTACCCCATCCCCTCACTGTAACACCTTACACACTCACCCCACCCCCATACTGTAACACCTTACACACTCACCCCATCCTCTCACTGTAACACCTTACACACTCACGCCATCCCCTCACTGTAACACCTTACACACTCACCCCATCCACTCACTGTGACACCTTACACACTCACGCCATCCTCTCACTGTAACACCTTACACACTCACCCCACCCCACACTGTAACACCATACACACTCACCCCATCCTCTCACTGTAACACCTTACACACTCACCCCACCCCTCACTGTAACACCTTACACACTCACCCCACCCCACACTGTAACTCCTTACACACTCACCCCATCCTCTCACTGTAACACCTTACACACTCTCCCCATCCTCTCACTGTAACACCTTACACACTCACCCCACCCCACACTGTAACACCTTTCACACTCACTCCATCCTCTCACTGTAACACCTTACACACTCACCCCATCCTCTCACTGTAACACCTTACACACTCTCCCCATCCTCTCACTGTAACACCTTACACACTCACCCCATCCCCTCACTGTAACACCTTACACACTCACCCCATCCTCTCACTGTAACACCTTACACACTCACGCCATCCTCTCACTGTAACACCTTACACACTCACCCCCTCTACTGTAACACCTTACACACTCACCCCACCCCACACTGTAACACCTTACACACTCACCCCATCCTCTCACTGTAACACCGTGCACACTCACCCCACCCCCTCACTGTAACACCTTACACACTCACCCCATGCCCTCACTGTAACACATTACAAACTCACCCCATCCCCTCACTGTAACACATTACAAACTCACCCCACCCCCACACTGTAACACCTTACACACTCACCCCACCCCACACTGTAACACCTTACACACTCACCCCATCCCCTCACTGTAACACCTTACACACTCACCCCACCCCACACTGTAACACCTTACACACTCACCCCATCCCCTCCCTGTAACACCTTACACACCCACGCCCTTTCATGAATCTTACCTTTCATGTAGAAATGACTCATGAGATAACACTGGGCGTCCAGCTGGTGGCGCCGTCCAAGGAAAGTATAAATACTCGGGCGTGGGCCCAGCTTGCCCAGGATGTTTCTGTAACCAGGAACTAGTGATGTAACTAGAACTCATGGTTGTGAAACAGTTGATTAAAGCCTTGTTTTATACTCACACCAAGTGCTCAGTAGTTTTCTTACGTCAATTTAATCAACTGTTTATCGACTCCACGCTCCGAGTGATTTCGGGAACTGCCAGCTACGACTTCAACTGTAGAAGGGAACTCCAACGTAGTAATCAATCCATCATGGACAAACTACTCAGACCCGTCCATCTTGACCTGGACCCGAATTCACCTACAACTGCTAAGGTATGGAAACACTGGTATCGCATCTTCAGCAACTTCCTCAGGGTGTGTGGTGAGAATGTTCCTGATAAATTAGAGATACTTGCCAATTATGTATCTCCTCATGTGTTTGACTATATCGAAGACAGTGTAGACTATGACTCCACTATCCTAATATTACAGTGACTATATGTTAAAGCCCCAAACAAAATTTTGTCCTGCTCGTAACGCAACCTGCAATCATTGCAGTAAGGAAGGTCACTTTTCTAAGGTATGCCAGTCAAGAGCCTCTGTTAGTAAGAAAGGCCACTTTTCTAAGGTATACCGGTCGAGAGCTCCTGTTAGATTTGCAGTTACTATCTATAAAACTGCTACTCCCCCAAGAACCACTACTATGGTTACAGCTGCTATCTATGAAACTGCTCCTCCCCCAAGAACCACTACTAAGGTTACAGCTGTCAAGGGTAAAACTGCTCCTCCTCCCATCACAGCTGTTTTTCCCCAAAGTCTGTCCCATGCAGCCACAAAGTTTTTGGTAAATGGACCCATTTTGAGTGCACTAATCGACTCATGCAGCTCTGACAGCTTCATTAGTGAACAGGCTGTCAGTAAGTTAAAACTGCATATTTACCCCTCAGACAGGGAAATTGCAATGGCTCTGATGACACTGACCACCAACTCTTCCGGCTTTTGTCTTGTTGACCTTATTCTCAATGGCCGCACTTATTTCTCCACCCGGCTCGGGGTGCTCTAAAACCTATGCAGCGATGTGCTCCTGGGACAGGATTTCCAGAAACAACACAAAAGACTCACTTTCAAGTTTGGAGGGTCAAAGCCGGAGCTTACTATTTCCAAAGTACTGTTTTGTGCTCTTTCGGCGGCTTTGCTCGATGAGCCCTCCTTGTTTGCCAATCTTTCCCCCCGATGTAAGCCCATAGTCACTAAATCACGATGTCTCAGCCAAGATTATCGAGCCTTTATAGAGGCAGAGATCTCTCGCCTTCTAGCTAATGGCATCATTGAGCCATGTTCATCTTCCTGGCGGGCTCAAGTTGTCATTGTTAAAAATCCTCTGAAGCAACACAAGAAACATCTTTGCATCAATTACTCGCAAACTATTAACCAGTATACCGACCTGGATGCCTACCCACTACCACGCATCAATGACATAGTGAATAACCCTGCCAACTACAAGGTATTTTCAACTTTTGACTTAAAGAGCGCGTACCATCAAGTACCGTTAAAAGACTCTGACAAAAAGTATACGGCCTTTGAGGCCAATGGTCGGCTTGACCAGTTTTGTCGCCTTCCATCTGGGGTCACCAATGGGGTGGCCGTCTTTCAATAGGCAATGGATAGCCTAGTCAAACAGGAGAACTTAACAGACACTTTTCCACATCTGGATAATATCACCATTGCTGGTCATGACCAGAAGGAGCATGATGCCAACCACCAGAAATTTTTAATGTTCTCCGTCGTCGCAACTTAACCTTAAATGAGTCCAAATCTGTGAAATCAGTACCATCAGTCAACAGCCTTAGCTACTGGGTGGGCAATGGTGTCGTCAAACCAGATCCGGAGCGACTTCATCCGCTTCAGGAGCTCCCTCCCCCTACGAATCTCGGCTCTCTTCGTTGGGCACTCGGCATGTTCGCCTATTATGCGAAGTGGATACCCCACTTCTCCAACAAGATCCAGCCCCTGCTTCACATGAACTCATTTCCATTGGAGGCAACGGCTATTTCAGTTTTCAACCTCCTCAAGCGACAACTGGAAAAAGCCACATTTCGTTCCATTGATGAAAATCTCCCTTTAGTGGTCGAGTGCGATGCATCAAATGTGGTGATCTCTGCTACCTTGAATCAAGGTGGTCGACCCGTTGCATTTCTGTCCAGAACTTTGCAGGGTAGCGAGCTCCATTATCCTCCTGTCGAGAAGGAGGCTATGGCCATCATCGAAGTGGTACGTAAATGGAGTCATTTTCTCGCTCGTCGCCATTTCACGCTTATAACCGATCAGCGCTCCGTGGCCTTTATGCTGGATAACCGGAAACGCACTAAGATCAAGAATAACAAAGTACAGCTCTGGAGGATGGAATTGGCCGCCTTTGGCTACACCATACATTATCGACCCGGCAAAGAGAATGTGGCCCCAGATACCCTCACGCGTGCATTCTGCTCTTCTATGTCAACTTCGACTCTTATGGATCTTCATACTGACTTATGCCATCCTGGCGTTACCCGTATGTTACACTTTGTGCGATCTAAAAATCTCCCATTTTCTACGGAAGACGTGAAAAGAACATGTTCCACTTGTAGAATTTGCGCGGAATTAAAACGGCAATTCTTCCATCCGTCAGATGGCTCGCTCATACACGCTACACAGTCTATGCAGCGACTCAGCATTGACTGTAAAAGGCCACTGCCTTCTTCAATGCGAAACACCTACTTGCTTACTATGGTGGACGAATATTCACACTTTCCCTTTGCTTTCCCCTGTCCCAATATGCTTACTTCCACAGTGATCAAATGCCTCGATCAGGTCTTTTCCTTTTGCGGTACAGCCAATTTCATCCACTCTGATCAGGGTCCCTCCTTCATGTCAAGCAAACTCAAAAGTTATCTTTCCCAACGGGGAATCGCCACAAGTAAAACGACACCGTATCATCCCATCGGTAATGGACAAGTTGAGAGATACAACACTATAATTTGGAACACTGTTCATCTTGCACTGAGGTCACGCAACCTACCAGACCAGCAGTGGGAAACTATGCTCCCTGACGTGTTGCATTCCATCTGGTCTCTTCTTTCTACATCCACCAACGTTACTCCTCACAAATGATTCTTCAGCTTCCAGCATCGCTTCAATCATGGGGCGTCCCTACCATCATGGTTGGCAGGTCCCGGCCCCGTGCTGCTCCGAAGATTCGTTCGATCTTCCAAGAATGATCCCCTCATCGACGAGTCCACCGTTTCACTCCGAGATCTGGCTCCCTGTCCAACCGGTCCCACGGGCCCCACCAATAGAGGGATCCATAGTAATGATGCTGACACTCTGCGCTCCTTTGAGGATGATGCCCTACCCGAGACATCAAGGGATCTGCCGGCTACTCCGCCGAATCAACTCGGGGAGCAGAGCGCTCCCCAAGGGATGGCCACCCGAAGCCAGGATGCCGGTCAATCCCCGGCTACCGAGCAAGATGAAGCCAGCTCTGCGCCTGTGGGGAGCCGCACCCGGAGTCACGATCTCCCCAGTCCCCCTCAGATCGATCAAGGCGACACAGGTCCTGTCGATCTACTAGTACGGACCAAGTGACCCAGGGACCAAGACACGGTCTGAGGAGACGTGCCTTCCGGCCACAAACAGAAATCGAAATGACTGCGGCTCTTCGTGGTCCGTTATATCCGCTAGAAGGAAGTCGTCGGACTTCCTAATCTTTCAGGCGGGAAGAATGTCATGAATCTTACCATTCATGTAGAAATGACTCATGAGATAACACTGGGCGGCCAGCTGGTGGCGCCGTCCAAGGAAAGTATAAATACTCGGGCGTGGGTCCAGCTTGCTCAGGACGTTTTTGTAACCAGGAACTAGTGATGTAACTAGAACTCATGGTCGTGAAACAGTTGATTAAAGCCTTGCTTAATACACAAACCAAGTGCTTAGTAGTTTTCTTACGTCACCCCCATCACATATGTTGGTCCGCCTCTCCGCAAAGCAGATCCCAGCACCCCGGATGTTCAACCGGATGTTCAACGGGCGGGTGTATAACGGGCGGGGTGTATAACGGGCGGGTGTATAACGGACGGGGTGTATAACGGGCGGGTGTATAACGGGCGGGTGTATAACGGACGGGGTGTGTAATGGGCGGGTGTATAACGGGCGGTGTTTAACGGGCGGGTGTGTAACGGGCGGGGTGTATAACGGGCAGGGTGTGTAACGGGCGGGTGTATAACGGGCAGTGTGTGTAACGGGCGGGTGTATAACAGGCGGGGTGTATAACGGGCGGGTGTGTAACGGGCAGGGTGGATATCACCTTGTCTGTTTCTGTCTAAGTAGCCTGTTAACGAAGTGATGAGTGTTAATTCCTGCCAATCAACTTCTCTGACACTGAAAATTTACTGTTACAAATGTGGAGTCTCATTCCTTCAGGTTTCAATTATTCGTTGAGATTTAAAAAATGTGAAATATAAATTTTCCATTTTTTTAACATCCTTTCCCTCTTTGACACGAAATTCACCCACTCTAATTCACACTTGTTTCTCAGTCCTTCCGCTGTTTATTTCTCAATCCTTCAATCTGACTGATTAAGGATGTCCTGTTCACTCAGGCCCCAGCTGCCCTGTTTCCCTCGCTGTGACCTTATCAGCTCACACTGTCAGCAACGTGTCGCACAAAATATTTCTAAAACCTAACCGGCAAAGGCAAGACACTGTTCGATGCCCTGCCAGAGCAAATTATGGCCCAGTATGATCGTTCCTGGGCCACATTAATTGACCACGTACAGTTGCCCTGAGAAAGGACTTGTCCTTAAGCTGTCGCAGTCCTTGTGGGCATGATGCTCCCAGGAAGTAATTCCAGGGTATTGACCCAGTGACGATGAAGGAACGGCGATCTATATGCAGGGCAGGATGCTGTGGGAGGGGAGCTCAGGGGTGATGGTGTTCCCACGACATCGCTGCTCTTAGCTCTCTCAGCAGTAGAGGTCGCAGGGCTCGGAAGTGCTGTCAAAGTTAATCTTGGTGAATTGCTGCAGTGTATCCTGTCGGTAGATCACTACAGCCGCGGTGATCCGACGTGCCAGCGCGTGGGCTGTCCGGCAGCCTCGCCAGTTTGGTTCTCTACCATCGAGAGAATCTGAAGCAGTTCGTAGCCAAGCCTGTGCCACCTGCCCCAGTTTCAACGATAGTTTATTTTGCCAGGTTACAACAACTTGCATTTATATAGCGCCTTCAGCATAGTTAAACGCCCCAAGGCGCTTCACAGGAGTGTTATCAAACAAAAATTGACACCGAGCCTCAAAAGGAGATATTGGGATAGCTGACCAAAAGAGAGGCGGAGAGGTTTAGGGAGGGAATTCCAGAGCTCAGGGCCGAGGCAACAGAAGGCACGGCCACCAATGGTGGAGCGATTATAATCAGGGATGCGTAAGAGGGCAGAATTAGAGGAGCGCAGATATCTCGGGGGGTTGTGGGGCTGAAGGAGATTACAGAGATAGGGAGGGGCGAGGCTATGGAGGGATTTGAAAACAAGGATGAGAATTTTGAAGTCTCGGCGTTGTTTAACCAGGAGCCAGTGTAGGTCAGCGAGCACAGGGGTGAGTTACACTGAATACGCGACCTAAAATTAACTTGAGCTCGAACACCATAAAAGCCATGATTAAAGGACGCAGTAGATTGAAAATGATTAAACCCAAAGACTAGGAAAATGACCAGCAGATTAAAAAACTTAAATATTTTAGTTGACAAGATATTGCTCCCCTTGACATGCTCCATAAACAAAAGGGGTACAGTATGGAGCGGCAATTGCCCCCTGCCCCCTGCCCTCTGCCCCCTCACCATGCCCCTTGACCCCCTCTTCTCCGCCCTCCCCCCTCCCCATCCCTCCTCTCCCCCCCTGCCTCGGCCCTCCTCTGTCCTCCCTCCTCCCCTCCCTCCTCTAGCTATCCCCAGCCTCTTCACTCCTCTCCCCTCCTCTCTCCCTCTCCTGGCCCTCCTCCCTCTCCTCCTCTCCCCCCACCCCGCTCTCCTCCATTCTCTCACCCCTCGCCCTGCCTTTCACCCTTCTCTCCTCTCAACCTCACTCCGCTCTCCACTGTCCTCTCCTCTCCCCCCTCGCCCCACTCTCCACCCTCCTCTCCCCCCCTCGCCCCGCTCTCCTCCCTCCTCTCCCCCCTCGCCCCGCCCTCCACCCTCCTCTCCCCCCTCACCCCGCCCTCCACCCTCCTCTCCCCCCTCGCCCCACTCTCCACCGTCCTCTCCCCCTCTCCACCCTCCTCTCCCCCTCCCCACCCTCCTCTCCCCCTCGCCCCGCCCTCCACCCTCCTCTCCCCCTCCCCACCCTCCTCTCCCCCCTCGCCCCGCCCTCCACCCTCCTCTCCCCCTCCCCACCCTCCTCTCCCCCCTCGCCCCGCCCTCCACCCTCCTCTCCCCCTCCCCACCCTCCTCGCCCCACTCTCCACCCTCCTCTACCCCCTCGCCCCGCCCTCCACCCTCCTCTCCCCCCTCGCCCCGCCCTCCACCCTCCTCTCCCCCCTCGCCCCACTCTCCACCCTCCTCTACCCCCTCGCCCGGCTCTGCACCCTCCTCTCCCCCCTCGCCCCACTCTCCACCCTCCTCTACCCCCTCGCCCCACCCTCCTCTCCCCCCTCGCCCCACTCTCCACCCTCCTCTCCCCCCTCGCCCCACCCTCCTCTCCCCCCTCGCCCCACTCTCCACCCTCCTCTCCCCCTCCCCACCCTCCTCTCCCCCCCTCGCCCCACTCTCCACCCTCCTCTCCCCCCTCGCCCCACTCTCCACCCTCCTCTCCCCCTCCCCACCCTCCTCTACCCCCTCGCCTGGCTCTCCTCACCCTATTATCCTCAGCCAGTATTGCTGGGCGCTGAGGTGGCTCTCAGTGCCATTCAATTGTTCGACATGTTTTTGGAGACCTGTGCCCATGCAGAAAGGGAAAAGGTCCTGTTACAAGTAGAATGATTGATACGAAGCCCTGGGCCGGCAGGTTTCTCCGATCCTGAGAGGAAGCCTCACCGCTGTGTTCGGCAGTGTGATTGGAAGCAGGCGCTCAGTGTGTACAGAGTTGTGAGTCATCGCCCCATGCTGCAGTGTGGTAGCCTTGTGAGTCAATTGTTGGCTGGGATGGAGGCTGTTGAGGAAATGTTGGTGAGTAACACTGTCAGACTGCAAACTTTACATAGCACCACATCGAGTCTACAGCACAGAAACAGGCCATTCGGCCGAACTGGTCCACGCTGGTGTTTCTGCTCCACACACCCCTCCGCCCACCCCCCTCTTCATCTCACCCCATCCGCATATCCTTCTATTCCTTTCTCCCTCATGTGTTTGTCCAGCCTCCCCTTAAATGTATCTACACTATTCACCTCAACCATTCCCTGTGGTAGTGAGTTCCACATTCTCACCACTCTCTGGGGAAAGAAGTTTCGCCTGAATTCAAATTCAAATTCAAATCGCTTTATTGGCATGATAAGGTACATCTTATGTTGCCAAAGCATCAAAATACATTTATGGTTGAACACATAAACGCAGTTCTATTCATACAGTGTATAAACAGGTATATCCCTGAGTGTATAAATATACATTCGCCTTGTTTATATATACTCTTTTCTTAGTTTACTGGTTGTCCCTCTGTTCATGGCAAGCTGTAACATAATTCCCTATTGGATTTATTTGTGACGATCTTATATTGATGGCCCCTAGTTTTGGTCTTCCCCACAAGTGAAAACATCTTCTCTACATCTACCCTATTGAACCCTTTTGTAATTTCAAAGACCTCGATCAGGTCACCCCTCAGCCTTCTAGTTTCTAGAGAAAAGAGCCCCAGCCCGCTCAGTCTGTCCTGACAGGTATAACATCTCAATTCTGGTCTCATCATCCCTGTAAATCTCCAGTGCCTCTCTATCCTTTTTGTAATATGCAGTCTAGACCTGTGCCCAGTCCTCCAAGTGTGAACTAACCAAGGTCCACCAGACCCAGAGATTGGACCACAAGAATTAAAAAACGGCAAGAAAGAGTTGCAACTGGAACGGAACAGCTTGCATTTCTATAGCACCTTTCACATCCACAGGACATCCCAAAACACTTTACAGCCAGTAAAATACTTTCAGATTGTAGTCATTAATGCGATGTAGGCAACTAGTGTACAGCAAGGTTCCACAACAGAAACTTCTCTCTTCTCTGAATAATGCCGTGGGATCTTTTACGTACACCTGAGAGAGCAGACGGAGCCTCGGCTTAACGTCTCATCCGAAAGACAGCGCCTCTGACAGTGCAGCACTCCCTCAGTACTGCACTGGAGTGTCAGCCTGGATTAGGTGCTCAAGCCCTACAGTAGGGGTTTGAACCCATGAACTTCGGTGGTGCATTACAGTAGTGTAGTGTTTATGTTGCTGGACTAGCATTCCAGAGGCCTGCATTTATAGTCCAGAGACGTGAATTTAAATCCCATTACGGCAGTTTGAGAATTTGAATAGAGTTTTAAAAAATCTTGAAATTTTGACCCAGTGACGATGAAGGATCGGCGATATACTTCCAAGTCAAGATGATGTGTGACTTGGAGGGGAACTTGGAGGTGGTGGTGTTCCCATGCGTCTGCTGCCCTTGTCCTTCGAGGTGGTAGAGGTCGCAGGTTTGGGAGGTGCTGTTGAAGAAGCCTTGGCGAGTTGCTGCAGTGCATCTTGTAGATGGTACACACTGCAGCCACGGTGCGCCGGTGGTGGAGGGAGAGAATGTTTAAGGTGGTGGATGGGGTGCCAATCAAGCCAGCTGCTTTGTCCTGGATGGTGTCGAGCTTCTTGAGTGTTGTTGGCAAGTGGAGAGTATTATATCGCACTCCTTTCTTGTGCCTTGTAGATGGTGGAAAGGCTTTGGGGAGTCAGGAGGTGAGATACTCACTGTAGAATACCTAGCCTCTGACCTGCTCTTGTTGCCACAGTATTTATGTGGCTGGTCCAGTTAAGTTTCCGGTCAATGCTGACCCCCAGGATGTTGATGGTGGGGGATTCGGCGATGGTAATGCCATTGAATGTCAAGGGGCGGTGGTTAGACTCTCGCTTGTTGCCTGGCACTTGTGTGGCGTGAATGTTACCTGCCACTTATCAGCCAAAGTCTGAATGTCGTCCAGGTCTTGTTGCATACGGGCATAGACTGCTTCATTATCTGAGGAGTTGCGAATGGCACTGAACACTGTGCAGTCATCAGCGAACATCCCCATTTCTGAACTAATGTTGGAGGGAAGGTCATTGATGAAGCAGCTGAAGATGGTTGGGCCCAGGACACTGCCCTGAGGAACTCCTGCAGTGATCATAGAATCATAGATTCATAGAAAGATACAACACGGAAGGAGGCCATTTCGGCCCATCGTGTCCGCGCCGGCCAACAAAGAGCTATCCAGCCTAATCCCACTTCCCAGCTCTTGGTCCGTAGCCCTGCAGGTTACAGCATCCCAAGTGCACATCCAAGTACTTTTTAAATGTGGTTAGGGTTCCTGCCTCTACCACCCTTTCAGGCAGTGAGTTCCAGACCCCCACAACCCTCTGGGTGAAGAAATTTCCCCTCAAATCCCCTCTAAACCTTCCACCAATTACTTTAAATCTGTGCCCCCCTGGTTTTTGACCCCTCTGCTAAGGGAAATAGGTCCTTTCTATCCACTTTATCTATGCCCCTCATAATTTTATACACCTCAATAAAGTCTCCCCTCAGCCTCCTCTGTTCCAAGGAAAACAGACCCAGCCTATCCTGTCTTTCCTCATAGCTAAGATTCTCTACTCCCGGCAACATCCTTGTAAATCTCCTCTGCACCCTCTCTAGTGCAATCACATCTTTCCTGTAATGTGGTGACCAGAACTGCACGCAGTACTCTAGCTGAGGCCTAACTAGTGTTTTATACAGTTGAAGCATAACCCCCCTGCTCTTGTGTTCTATGCCACGGCTAATAAAGGCAAGCATTCCGTATGCCTTCTTAACTACCTTATCTACCTGGCCTGCTACCTTCAGGGATCTGTGGACATGCACTCCAAGGTCCCTTTGTTCCTCTGCACTACTCAGTGTCCTACCATTTAATGTGTATTCACTTTCCTTGTTAGCCCTCCCCAAATGCATTACCTCACACTTCTCTGGATTGAATTCCATTTGCCTCTGTTCTGCCCACCTGACCAATTTATTGATATCTTCCTGCAGTCTACAGCTTCCTTCTTCAGTATCAACCACACAGCCGATTTTAGTATCATCTGCAAACTTCTTAATCATACCCCCTATATTCAAGTCTAGATCATTGATATATACCACAAAAAGCAAGGGACCGAGTACTGAGCCCTGCGGAACCCCACTGGAAACAGCCTTCCAGTGTGAGGGTGCCGGTTAGTTCTCCTAGTAACCCCTAGGTGGCACCTTCATGAGTGGTTACCCCTGTGTTAAATCCCTAATTGACTGTTATTGGGCTTATGAGTTTCACCTGTGATTTGTAGTATATTAGTTCTGTTTTTCCCCTTCTCTGTGCTCAGTCTTGACAAGCCTTTGTGCCAAGTGGTTGCTTGTCAGAGCTGCTAAAGTGTAATTGTAGCTTTGTGTTTATTAAGTAAAGTACTTTGTTTGAACTTTATACCTGCCTCAAGCCTCGTCTCTGCACTTTGGTCCAGAACCAGCCTCGCCCTGACATCCAGTCGCAAAAACACCCATCAACCATTATCCTCTGCTTCCTGTCTGAGCCAGTTTTGAATCCAACTTGGATCCCATGGGCTTTTAACTTCGTAACCAGTCTGCCATGTGGAACCTTATCAAAAGCCTTGCTAAAGTCCATATAAACTACATCAAATGCACTCCCCTCATCTACCCTCCTTGTTACCTCGTCAAAAAATTCAATCAAGTTTGTCAGACACGACCTTCCCTTAACAAATCCGTGCTGAATATCCTTGATTAATCCGTGTCTTTCTAAATGAAGATTTATCCTGTCCTTCAGAATTCTTTCCAATAATTTTCCCACCACTGAGGTTAGGCTGACTGGCCTGTAATTACTGGGTCTATCCTTTTCTCCCTTTTTAAACAAGGGTACCACATTAGCAGTCCTCCAGTCCTCCGGCACCACACCTGAAGCCAGAGAGGATTGAAAAATGATGGTCAGGGCCTCTGCTATTTCCTCTTTTGCTTTGCCTAACAGCCTGGGATACATTTCATCCGGGCCTGGGGATTTATCCACTTTTAAAGCTGCTAAACCCCTTAATACTTCCTCTCTCACTATGTTTATTTCATTTAATATTTCACACTCCTCGCCCCCAATAGCAATGCCTGCTTCGCCCCTCTCCTTTGTGAAAACAGACGCAAAGTATTAATTTAGAACCCTACCGATGTCTCCCACGTCCACACACAGATTACCCTCATGATCTCTAATAGGCCCTACCCTTTCTTTAGTTATCCTCTTACCCTTAATATATTTATAAAACATCTTTGGGTTATCCTTGATTTTATTTGCCAAGAATTTTTCATGCTCTCTCTTTGCTTTCTTAATATCCTTTTTAATTGCACCCCTGCACTTTCTGTACTCCTCTAAAGATTCTGCAGTATTTAGCCCTCGGTATCTGTCATATGCCTCCCTTTTTTTCTTTATCCTACCCTGTATGTCCCTAGACATCCAGGGGGCTCTAGATTTGTTAGTCCCACCTTTTTTCTTTAAGGGCACATATTTGGTCTGAACCCTCCGGATCTCCTCCTTGACTGCCTCCCACTGCTCTGACACTGATTTACCTTCAAGTAGCTGTTTCCAGTCCACTATGGCTAAATCCCCTCTGAGCTTAGCAAAATTTGCTTTTCCCCAATTTAGAATTTTTATTCCTGGTTTATCCTTGTCCTTTTCCATAACTACCTTAAATCTAACTGAATTATGGTCACTAGCGCCAAAATGCTCCCCCACTGATGCGCCTTCTACCTGCCCAGCTTCATTCCCTAAAACGAAGTCCAAAACCGCCCCCTCCCTTGTTGGGCTTGCTACATACTGGCTAAAAAAGTTCTCACGGATGCATTTTAGGAATTCCGCACCCTCTATACCCTTCACACTAATTTTATCCCAGTTAATATTGGGGTAGTTGAAATCCCCTACTACTATTGCCCTATAGTTTTTGCACTTCTCAGAAATTTGTCTACATATTTGTTCTTCTATCTCCCTCTCACTGTTTGGGGGTCTATAGTACACTCCCAGCAGTGTGATCGCCCCTTTTTTGTTTTTCAATTCGACCCAATTGGCCTTTTTTGATTATCCCTCCAACATATCATCCCTCCTCACGGCTGTAATAGTTTCTTTAATCAATACTGCGACCCCCCCTCCCTTTTTACCTCCCTCTCTATCCTGTCTGAAAATCCTGTACCCAGGAATGTTGAGCTGCCATACCTGCCCCTCTCTCAGCCACGTCTCTGTAATAGCTATAATATCATAGTCCCAAGTATCTACCTGTGCCCTCAGCTCATCTGCCTTGTTCGCTATACTCCTTGCATTGAAGTATAGACCATTTAGTCCAGGCAAACCTCCTTGTTGACTACTATCTAGCCCTTGATTCCTCTGTCCTTCCAATTTACTTTCTACATTTTTGTTTTCCAATTCCAGTTTTTATTCCCTCCCTACTGACTCTAGGCTACCATCCCCCTGCCAAGTTAGTTTAAACCCTCCCCAACAGCACTTGCAAACCCCCCCACGAGGATATTGGTCCTAGCTCTATTGATGTTCAACCCGTCCAGTTTGTACAGGTCCCACCTGTTAAGTATGTGTATTGTATTGAACAATTAACACAAAGACTTAAACGTATAACTCAAACAGGTCTTTACTGGTTGGAGGTAGGGACTATACATAGGTCTTTACTTCATGCCCACAGGCGGGAACTGAGGGGGATCAGTACCCACAGTACTATTTATACCCCTATGGCCAGGAGTGGTACTGCGTATCACTACGCCCAACAAGTAGTGCAGTCCTGTCCATAGGTTCAAAGTAGCACACATATTACATACACAACATTCCTCCCTTCCTAGCTTTACAGTCATCTCCCCATTTAACATAACGTAATAACATATATACATATATAACTTCAGGTTTACATAACAGAATAACATAGATAACTTCATGTCAAAACAGATCACAGATTCAGTCTCTGCGGAAAACAGTTCACAGATTCAATCTCTGTGGTGTAGTCGGTTCACGTTGCTGGAGTGACTCATTCAATAGTCCTTCCATGGATTTAACAGTTTGAACTTCCGAACTGAATTGGCTCCGTTCGGAGGGACCACGTGTGTGATCTGGTAGAGGTGATAATGGTTCAGATGGGTCATCTTCTGTTTTTCCTTTTCCTTTTCTGCTTCTTGGAGACTCTCTGGGCTCCATTGTCAGCTGCCACAGCTGCCAGCTGCATGCGCAGTTCCTCCTTCTCTTCCTCCTGTTTCCGTCGTAGAGCCAGCTTCTCCCGATGTTCCGTAGACTTTTGGTGCTCCTCCATGATTTCTGCACTTTGGGAGTCGAAGTTACAAGCTGGGCAGGACAGGACATCGTAATATTCGGTGTCGTCCTGAGCTAGACCAGTGAGAGGGTCGTCTATTTCCTCCATACCCAGCTGGACGTTAGCCAGCTCTTGTTCCAAATCCAGACATCTTTCCTGAAGAGACTTCTTCATGTGTACCTCTGCATCCAGCTTTTTCTGGGCTTTCAGCAAGTCGTTTACTAGTGACCTCATTTGTGATTTTAATACTTCAACTTCCTTTGGAGATTGATTGATCGGACTATGCAATCCCTCTACCGGAGCAGCTGTTTCAGCGGTCTGTTGTTCTACGTTGACGTGAGTCAGCTTACTTTTGGCATCCAAGGGCTGCTCTGTTGCAGTCATCTCAGTCTGTGTTGCCACCTCAGCTCTTCCAATAACCTTTGAGAGCTCCGAACCCCTTTCGTTTGAATATTGAAGTTCATGTTCAAGTTTTTCCCATTTCAGAGTCCTGTCCTTCAGCATATGCAGGAGTTGGCTGACCGTTAACTCCTCTGACATCAGACGTTTTGTGTGCTCCTGCTCCATTTTCTCCATCAGCTGCTTCTGTTGTCTTTCCAGATTCTCCAACTCTATATCAAAGAACTCTTTCGTTGCATTCAACTCTTGCTCAAAACGGCGAAGCATTTGTTCTAATTGCTGTTGTAGTTTGAAATGGAGTTGAGTTCGAGCCCGGTGTCCCTCAGAAATGGGCACATCAGTAGACTTGCCAGACTCAGAATCCACAGTTAAACTATGTTGTTGTTGCTCAGTGGAATTCTGTGCTGAAACTTTGTCTTTTGCACCTGAGTTGGGCTTACCATCATCCGTTCCAGAGTCTGGGCCGACTATCTTCACCGAGTTCTCACTCGTTATTGTTTGTAGGAAATGCCAGTCCATATTCATTTTCCTAATCCACTCCCGTCCTAGTAGTGGAGGACCTCCTTCAGATATCACATATAAGTCCATTATTTGACTGTCTTCGCCCTTGTGGACCACTGCAACCTCTATTTTCCCGATGGGGTACACTCTTTGCCTCGTGTATGTTTTCAATATAATCCCCGTATCCTGTAGGGGAATATGTTGGAATAACTTTCCGTAATCTTTCTTATTTATGACCGTCAATGCCGATCCAGTGTCCAATTCCAGTTTTACTTGGACTCCTTCTATCTGAAGAGTGACCCAAATTGTCTGGAGGTCTGCACCCTTACCAGCGTTGAGTACTCTTAAGCTAGCCAGTTCATTACAGCTTAAGCTAGCCAGTTCATTACTGCTAGCGTCTGAATCGGACTCCTGTTCGGTCACCTTGTGTACCTTTGCGTATTTTCCTTGCGGTGACTTCTTGTTGCTGGTCTTCTTCCCTGACCTGCATACTCTAGCTATATGTCCAAGCCTACCACAAGTTCTACATTCTTGGTTTTTAAACCAACACTGGTTCTGATCATGCGTTGTCTTTCCACAACGATAACATTTGCCAGAACTCACACCCAATTTGTGTGCACTGAGCTCCGGTGACCGTAGCTGCATTACTGCCGCGCCTCTCGCTGCGGCTTCGTGTGCTGCTGCCATAGTGACCGCCTTCTCAAGCGTCAGCTCATTCTCCTCGAGCAGTCGCTTTTGTGTATCCTGTTTAAATAAACCACACACAAATTTGTCTCGAAGTGCCTCTGTCAGTCCCGTTCCAAACTGGCAATATTTCGCTAATTTACGCAATTCCAGCAAATAATCAGCATTGCTTTCATGCTGTAGCTGCCTTCTGTCGTAAAATTTAAATCGTTCCGCTAGCATCAGCGGCGTGGGGTTTAGATGATCTTTCAGGACAGTAACAATCTCATCGAACGTCTTATCCGCCGGTTCATCTGGTGATAACAGGTGTTTCAATTGCCCGTATGTCTTCGCACCCATTAAATTTAATAATGTTAGTGCTTTATCAGCCTCACGAATTTTATTGGCCTTACAATAATTTTTAACTCGTTCAACATATATGGCCCAATCTTCGATGTCACTATCAAAGTTGCTAATATTCCCGTGTTTAGGCATTGTAGTACTTTATCAGATTTGCAATTTCTCAGATTTTTTTTTTTTACTGTTATCCAAGATGGCGGCTTCCCGCTCTTGCCGTCATCCTCCGCCCACAAAATGGCGGTTTTCCCGCTTCTGCCTTCTTCCCCAGCGGTTTTCCCGTGAAAAATGGCGGCTTTCCCGCGCTTCTCGCTCTCCCCGCCCACTTCAATGGCGGTTTTCCCGCGCTTCTCATCGCTGACTTTCAGCCCGACTGCGGCTCTTATCTCCTGTGCGATCGCTGGTGCGCCGCCCGCCCGAAACGGTTCTCAGCCCTTATCACCGGTGCGATCGCTGGCCCGCTAAGCGCCTCCCGCTTGAAGCGGCTCCCGGCCTCTGGCTCACCCGCTCGGCGGCTCTTGCTCACTCCCTCCCGGGCTCTGGCTTACCCGCTCGCGCCCTCCCGGGCTCTGGCTTACCCACGAGGTTATGGAGGCTTCAGGGTCCTAATGCCTGTCGCTTCCAGTCGCTGGAAGTTGTCAGGATTTCTGCTGCCCTTCAGTTTTCAGTGGGGTGTTGAGGATTGGAACCTCTCTTCAGCGTCCTATCTTTGGATGAAGCCGCTGTGGAATAACTGCCGCAGGGTTCGAACCGACTCATCGCCAGTGTTAAGTATGTGTATTGTATTGAACAATTAACACAAAGACTTAAACGTATAACTCAAACAGGTCTTTACTGGTTGGAGGTAGGGACTATACATAGGTCTTTACTTCATGCCCACAGGCGGGAACTGAGGGGGATCAGTACCCACAGTACTATTTATACCCCTATGGCCAGGAGTGGTACTGCGTATCACTACGCCCAACAAGTAGTGCAGTCCTGTCCATAGGTTCAAAGTAGCACACATATTACATACACAACACCACCTCCCCCAGAACTGGTCCCAATGCCTCAGGAATCTAAAGCCCTCCCTCCTGCACCATCCTTCCAGCCATGCATTCATCTGCTCTATCCTCCTATTTCTGGACTCACCAGCACATGGCACTTGTAGTAATCCGGAGATTACTACCTTTGCGGTCCTGTTTTTTAATCTGACTCCTCGCTCCCTCTGCCTGCAGGACCTCATCCCTCTTTCTACCTATGTCGTTGGTACCGATATGGACCACGACATCTGGCTGTTCACCCTCTCCCCCCAGAATGCTCTGCAGCTGTTTGGTGACATCCTGGTGTCCTGGGGCTGTGAGGATTGGCCTCCAACCACCACAACGGTGTGTGTGTGTGTGTGTGTGTGTGTGTGTGTTTTTTTTTCCTGGGGGAATCCTGCCCCGCCTACAGTAATGTCCGCTAGCCTGCATGATGGGATGTGCCTCCCATACAGCTACACTAACTGGGGCCCACTGTGTCATTTCCATGAGGAAGACCCCGGTTAAACAACCTTTTTGTATTCTTTGAGGATGTGACAGAAAGATTAGACAAGTGACATAGACTTTCAGAAGGCCTTCGATAAAGTGCCACATAAAAGACACATGACAAAGGTCAGGGCATGTGGAGTCAGGGGTCAGAAAACAAGGGGTAGGAGTTAAGGCAAGTTTTTCGGCCTGACAGATAGTGGGAAGTGGTGTCCCGCAGGGACCCGTGCTGGGACCACTATTGTTCCCAATATACATAATTTGGACTCAGGAATTGGAGGTACTGTATCCAAATTTACAGATGATACACGTTCGGGGATGCGCAAGACGCCAGAATTGGAGGAAGGCAGAGACCTCGGAGGGTTGTAGGGTTGGAGGAGGTTACAGAGATAGGGAGGGGCAAGGCCATGGAGAGAATTGAAAACAGGGATGAGAATTTTAAAATCAAGGCTTTGCCGGATTGGAAGCCAGTGTAGGTCAGCGAGCACAGGGGTGAAAGGTGAACGGGATTTGGTGCGAGTTAGGATTGGGGTGAAAGGTGAACGGGACTTGGTGAGAGTTAGGATTGGGTTGAAAGGTGAATGGGACTTGGTGGGAGTTAGGATTGGGGTGAAAGGGGAACGGGACTTGGTGCGAGTTAGGATTGGGGTGAAAGGGGAACGGGACTTGGTGAGAGTTAGGATTGGGGTGAAAGGTGAACGGGACTTGGTGCGAGTTAGGATTGGGGTGAGGTGAACGGGACTTGGTGCGAGTTAGGATTGGGGTGAAAGGTGAACGGGACTTGGTGCGAGTTAGGATTGGGGTGAAAGGTGAACGGGACTTGGTGCGAGTTAGGATTGGGGTGAAAGGTGAACGGGACTTGGTGCGAGTTAGGATTGGGGTGAAAGGTGAACGGGACTTGGTGCGAGTTAGGATTGGGGTGAAAGGTGAACGGGACTTGGTGCGAGTTAGGATTGGGGTGAGAGGTGAACGGGACTTGGTGCGAGTTAGGATTGGGGTGAGAGGTGAACGGGACTTGGTGGGAGTTAGGATAGGGGTGAAAGGTGAACGGGACTTGGTGGGAGTTAGGATTGGGGTGAAAGGTGAACGGGACTTGGTGCGAGTTAGGATTGGGGTGAAAGGTGAACGGGACTTGGTGCGAGTTAGGATTGGGGCAGCAGAGCAAAGGCAGTTGAAGTTTATGGAGGGTGTAAGATGAGAGGCCGGCCAGGAGTGCATTGAACTAGTCAAATCTAGGAGTAACAAAGGGATGGATGAGAGTTTCAGCAGCAGATGAGCTGAGGCGGGGCGGAGGCGGGCAATGTTACGGAGGTGGAAGTAGGCGGTCTTGATGATGAAGAGGATGTGTGGTCAGAAGCTCATCTCAGACTCAAACAGGACACCAAGGTTGTGAACGGTCTGGTGCAGCCTAAGCCAGTGGCCAGGGAGACAGATGGAATTCGTGGCTAGGGAACAGAGTTTGTGACGGGGACCAAAGACTATGGCTTTGCTCTTCCCAATATGTAATTGGAGAACATTTCTGCTCATTCAATACTGGATGTCGGACAAGCAGTGTGACAAATCAGAGACGGTGGAGGGGTTGAGAGAGGTGGTGGTGAGGTAGAACTGGGTGTTGTTAACGTACATGTGGAACCTGACTTTGTGTTTTCGGATGATGTCACCGAGGGGCAGCATGTAGATGAGAAATAGGAAAAGGCCAAGGATAGATCCTTGGGGCACACTATTACCTTGGAGGTAATAGTGCTGGAGCAGGAAGTGAAACCATTGCATCTATACACACACATTCAGCAACAGTGATTCGGAATGCACATCTGGCTAAAGTTCCCTCTTCCCGTAACCAGGTCCCTACCCTGGTGAGATTAGCTCGCTGAGCTTAGGCCAGAGATTGACTCTGGGATGTGAGGCTGAGTTACATGTCAGTGAGGCTTATAATGTTGCCAAAAAGAGTGGTAAGCCTGAGGATTGGGAAGATTTTAGAATTCAGCAAAGGAGGACCAAGGAATTGAAAAGAAAGGGAAATTAGAATATGAGAGTAAACTAGCGAGAGACATAAAAATAGACTGTAAAAGCTTCAGCGTGTAAAAAGGAAAAGATTAGCGAAAATAAATGTGAGTCCCTTACAGACTGAGACAGGAGAAAGTATAATGGGGAAAACGGAAATGGCAGAGAAATTAAACAAATACTTTGGCCTAGAAATTGGGTATAGCCCCGCTTGGGGCGGTAGAATTGGCGCTGCGCAAATTTTATAGCCAGACGCAACTTATCGCCATCTCGCGCGATATTGGGTTGCAGCGCCCCTAAAGGTGATTGCGGCGCAAAATCAGGCGTTACACGGGGCTCCTAAGGCGCTAACTCGGCGGCGCTACTCAATATCGGCGTGGGCGGGCGCAGCGCAGGTGCTGTCAATAATCGATGACCACGAGACTTTCAGGCACCGGCCAGCTCTTAAAGGGGTGGGTCAGTAAGGATCAGCAGCCACACTCTGCGCCTTGTAGGCCTCAAAATCGGCGCTGGGCATTCTGTGGCGTTAAAAACTTTGAGAAGATGGAGAGGGTGAGGCAGAGAGCGGAGCGCTTCACCAATGGGGCATTGGATGCTTTGGTGGGCGCAGTGGAGCGCCGGCGAGCTGTGCTGTACCCCGACAATGGCAGGAGGCCTAATCAGAAGGAATACCGCAGAGCTTGGAGGGAAGTTTCTCAAAAGGTCAACTCCAACAGCATGGTGACCAGGAGCCCTGTGCAATGCAGGAAGAAATTCAACGATCTCACTCGGGTCGTCAGGGTGAGTGGTGTTTCAGCAATCTTCTTCATCCCTGCATCTGCACCTGACTTTATGGCCAGAGGGTGCGCGATGATGCCCCATTGGCCATCTGTCAGCAAGCACCCATGGCCCTTTCTGGGAACACACATGCACATTAAACTCAGGGCATCATGTAAGGGCTAGTCCACCATGGGGGGCATGAGATGACAACTCAGGGCATGATGTAAGGGCTATTCCACCATGGGGGGCATGAGATGACAGCTCAGGGCATCATGTTTCATCACTTCCCGTCCTTTCTCCTGCAGGCCAAGCTGGCCAGGAACCGCAAAGAGCAGCTTCGGACCGGAGGAGGACCTCCTCGCCTCCAGACCCTCACGGACCTCGAGGAGAGAGTTCACCAGATTGTTGGAGGCCGGATGACTGGACCTGTCACCACTGTAGCTGCCGACCCCATTGTGCACAGCGATGGTAAGGTTATCACCTTTTTGATCTGTCTCCTTCCACTTGTTCCCCCCACCAGCATGCTTTTCACTCTGGACCCATGTCATAGCATTGCAGCACACATGCATCCCTTGCTGCCACCCTGTCCTTTCGCTAAAGCCACTCTTCAACCTCCCTGCTTTCAGATGCTGCACCACCAGCTCGGGAGACGGGCCCTCAAGCTGCCAGTGCCACTGACTCTGGAGGCGACCAGCAGGAGGAAGCCGGAACATCCGTGCCAGCCTCAGGTGAGCCAGCCCATCTGGAGACTGGGGATAGTACTTCCCTGGAGGGGAGCGGGTGGGGTGGCTCTGATGAGGAACCAGTTCCAGGAACCAGCGGGCTGCAGCAATGCAAGGGGGGTAGGGAAGCTCGGGGGCCGTCTCCCCGGAGGGCAAGTCAGGCCACGATGACTGCTGCACAGAGCGCGGAAGAGGTGCGGTCCCTCGCTGAAATGAGCGCCCAGGCTCGGCTCAGGCACACTGAGCTGATGGCTGCAGTGGCAAGGATGCCTGAATCCGTCGAGACACTGGCAAGGAGTGTCCAAGACTTCGGGGTAGCACAGGCAAGGAGTGCGCAGGACTTCAGGGCAGCACAGGCAAGGAGTGCGCAGGACTTTGGGGCAGCACTGGAAAGGACTGTCCAGGACTTCGGGGCATCACTGGAAAGGACTGTCCACGGCTTCGGGGCAGCACTGGAAAGGACTGTCCAGGGCTTCATCGAAGCAGTGGAAAGGACTGTCCTGGCCTTCAGCGAAGCACTGGAAAGGACTGTCCAGGGCTTCACCGAAGCACTGGCACCTGCCATGCAAGTGCTGAGTGCTGCCACGCAGTCACTTGCTGGCCTCATGCAGACGCAGATTGAGGCCACGCGAGCACTGACTGCTGCCACCCTTGCTGGATCAGGCAGGATTACCAGGGGCCCTTGCAGCACCACAGCAGGCCGTCAATCTGTGGACCAGCCGATTGGGGCGCATGCTGCGGTGCTGCCGCGTCAGAGTGCCAGTGTGTCAGCTGAGCACGGAGCAGTTGTCCGCTCTCAGGATGTCAGCATTCCTGATGCTACCACTGGGACGTCTCCACTGCAGCTGCCACCACCTGCAGGACAGACTGCTTCCACCCATGCACAGTTGGAGCAGCCAGCATCCGGGCCCTCCAAGCTCAGAGGTCCGTCCAGGCCGTCCCTCAGGGGCTTCTGCGCTTTCGGACACTCAGCAGGCGTCCCCCAGCCTTGATGCAGCCACTGGGGTCCAATTACGGAGGAGCTGCAGGGAGGGAAGGGGCCGATCTCGCAAGAGAAGTAGATCACCATCAAGGGGTAAAGAGTAGAGGGAGCTGCTGAGACGTCTTATTTGTAGAATTCAAGGCCGTATACACCTGCTGTGAATGTTAGTAATGTTTTGGGTAGTCTGGCGGGTTTGTGAGACAGTTATGTGTTATTTCGTTAGTTATGCTTTCGGTTGCCATTGCTTTGTCATGTTGGAAGGAAGCACATTTTTGAAAATAAAGAAAAGGTTTTATTTACAATGGCCATCTATACTATTTGCAATCATTCTGGCCTTCATAGGCTTTGGGTGACCCGGACGGTTCTCCCCCAATGACACCAAGCATTCTATCAGAGGGGCCTAGAACTGACCCCTTATGAGCCTCTGACAGATGGCCCTTCCAGTTTCTGGAACCCTGCCATCTTCCTCCTCCTCCTCCTCCTCCTCCACCTCCTCCTCCTCTGCTGGTCCTTCAAGGTCGGCTGGCATTGGCTGGGTATGTTGGATGGCGAGGTTGTGGAGCATGCAGCAGACAACGACGATGTGGGCGACTCGCTCCGGCGAGTACTGCAGGGCGCCCCCCGAATGGTCGAGACAGTGGAACCGCTGCTTGAGCACACCGATTGTGTGCTCCACAATGTTCCGCGTCGCCTGATGGCTGGCGTTGTACTGCTCCTCTGCCGGGGTGCTGGGCGAGCGGAGCGGGGTCATAAGCCAGGGGCACAGAGGATAGCCCTTGTCTCTGAGAAGCCAGCCTCGTGGGTGAGCCGGGGCCTCGAAAAGGTCTGCCACTGAGGTCTGTTGCAGGATGAAAGCGTTGTGGCTGCTGCCAGGGTATTGTGCGTTGACCGCGAGGATCAGCTGCCGGTGGTCACAGACCAGCTGTACATTGAGGGAGTGGAACCCCTTGCGGTTGTGGAACTCCTCGGGATTATGTACAGGCGTGCGCAAAGCCACGTGCGTACAGTCAATGGTGCCCTGCACCATGGGGAAGTCAGCTATTGCCGCGAAGCCCTGTGCGCGCTCCCGCTGCTTCTCTGGTGTCAAAGGGAATGAGATGAATTCCCGCCTCCCCTTATATAGGGCATCTGTAACTTGGTGGATGCAGCAATGCACCGCAAACTGGGAAATGTTAGCAATGTCCCCAGTTGCTGCCTGAAACGAGCCGCTGGCAAAGAAATTCAAGGCTACAGTAACCTTTATGGCCACTGACAGAGAGGTCCTGCACCGTATCTTCGGCTGCAAATCGTCCTGAAGCAGGTGGCACAGCTCAGTCACCACCTCCTTGTGGAATCGCAGCCTTCTGACACACTGCTCCTCCGACATGTTGTGGTAGGAGAACTGCTGCCTGAAAACCCTCGCCGCGTAAGGTCTGCAGTGGCGACGTCTGTTGGCCCTCCCCCGTCTGGCCACTCCTGGCCCTCTCGCCCTCCGCCTCTGTGTTCTCTCAGCATGGTCGACCAGCAGGACGTTCCCCTCCAGAGCAGCCCCCATAATAAGAGCGAACAAGGTCAAGGTTGTAATGTCTCACCAGCAGCAAGGTAATGTTCACAGGGCTGACGGTCCTCTGGCACCGCTGGCTGAATGGCAATAAGGCTCTCCCACTGCTGTTCTGCAACTCTCTGAAACCAACCAACAAGTTGCGCTCTCGAAATGGCTGACGCTTTGATAACAGTGCAGTCCCCTTTAAAGAGCGCCCCCCTAGCCCGAGAGTGCATGGGGAACGTTCCAGTGAGCTGTCACTATTAGCGCCAGGTGGAACGTGTTAAGTCTGTGTGTTCTAGTTATTGTTAATAAGAATCACTGCACACAGACCACAAGAGTAAATTCAACAGGTCTTTACTAGTCGGAGGTCAGGCTGAACTGCCCAATAAATCATTACACAGCACTTATATACCGGTGTGGTCACCACCGGTATTACAGTATACAGCAGCCAAGATAAAGTAGTGCATCTCTTAAAATAGTTCTCTTAAAGGTGGAACGGTTACATACACCACAGAACGGAGGCGGGCGCCACTCAATTTCCGGTCCGGGGCGCCAAAAAGGCGTTGCACACTGAAATGACGTCATGATCAGCCTGTGCCCGCGAGCGGACGCTAAGAGTTTGCGCCAGCACTACATGCATGCTCAATATGGGGCGAGGCGCTAGGCTCCCTGCGCCCACCCGGAAATTGGCTAGCTCCCCACTTCTCGGCCTCTTTAGGCGTTAATCGGTGCCACAACCAACCGAATTTCTCCCCCTTTGTGTCTGTCTTCACAGATGATGACGCAAAATACTTCCCAGAACTAGTGGAGAACCAAGGCTCTAGCGAGAATGAGGAACTGAAGGGAACTAACATTAGTAAAAAAAAATAGTACTGGAGTAATTAATGGGACTGAAAGCCAATAAATCCCCTGGACCCGATGGCCTACATCCTCGGGTTTTGAAAGAGGTGGCTATAGAGATAGTGGATGCACTGATTGTCATTTTCCAAAATTCCATAGATTCTAGAACAGTTCCCGCAGATTGGAAGGTAGCAAATGTAACCCCACTATTTAAGAAAGGAGGGCGAGAGAAAACAGGGAACTACAGACCAGTTAGCCTGACATCAGTAGTAGGGAACATGCTAAATCTATTATTAGGGACATGGTAACAGGGCACTTAGAAAATAATAATAGGATTGGGCAGAGTCAACACGGATTTATGAAAGAGAAATCGTGTTTGACGAATCTGTTAGAGTTTTTTGAGGTTGTAACTAGCAGAATAGATAAGGGAAAACCAGAGGATGTGGTGTATTTGGATTTTCAGAAGGCATTCGATAAGGTGCCTCACAAGAGGTTATTAAACAAAATTAGGGCTCATGGGATTGGGAGTAATAAACTAGCACGGATTGAGGATTGGTTAACGGACAGAAAACAGAGAGTGGGAATAAATGGGTCATTTTCAGGTTGGCAGGCTGAAACTAGTGGGGTACCGCAAGGATCAGTGCTTGGGCCTCAGCTATTCACAATCTACATCAATGATTTGGATGAGGGGACCAAATGTAATATATCCAAGTTTGCTGATGATACAAAGCTGGGTGGGAATGTAAGTTGCGAGGAGGCTGCAAAGAGGCTTCAAGGGGATCTCGACAGGCTAAGTGAGTGGGCAAGAACATGGCAAATGGAATAAAATGTGGAGAAATGTGAACAGGATGGCCGATGGCAGTGTGTTAACTCCAGAAGTGCAATGACTTTGATGCAGGTACAGCAAGCAGTTAGGAAAGCAAATGGAATGTTGGCCTTTATTACAAGAGGATTTGAGTATAAGAGTAAAGGCATCTTACTGCAGTTATATAGGGCCCTGGTGAGACCACACCTGGAGTATTGTGTACAGTTTTTGTCTCCTTACCTAAGGAAGGATATACTTGCCATAGAGGGAGTGCAACGAAGGTTCACCAGACTGATTCCTGCGATGGGGGGATTGCCCTATGAGGAGAGATTGAGTAGACTAGGCCTATATTCTCTCGAGTTTCGAAGAATGAGAGGTGAACTCATTGAAACATCCAACATTCTTACAGGACTTGACAGAGTAGATGCAGGGAGGATGTTTCCCCTGTCTGGGGAGTCTAGAACCAGGGGTCACAGTCTCAGAATAAGGGGTCGGCCATTTAGGACTGAGATGAGGAGAAATTTCTTCACTCACAGGGTTGTGAATCTTTGGAATTCTCTACCCCAGAGGGCTGTCGAGGCTCAGTCATTGAATTTATTCAAGATAGAGATCGATAGATTTATGGATATTAAGGGAATCAAGGGATATGGGGATAGTGCAGGAAAGTGGAGATGAGGTAGAGGATCAGCATGATCTTATTGAATGGCGGAGCAGGCTCGAAGGGCCAAATGGCCTACTTGTTTTTTATTTGTTTATGGGATCAGGGCATTGCTGGCAATGCCAGCATTTATTGCCCATCCCTAGTTGCCCCTGAGAAGGTGGTGGTGAGCCGCCTTCTTGAACCGCTGCAGTCCGTGTGGTGAAGGTGCTCCCACAGTGCTGTTAGGGAGGGAGTTCCAGGATTTTGACCCAGCGACGATGAAGGATCGGCGATATATTTCTAAGTCAGGATGGTGTGTGACTTGGAGGGGAACTTGGAGGTGGTGGTGTTCCCCTGCGCCTGCTGCCCTTGTCCTTCTAGGTGGAAGAGGTCGCAGGTTTGGGAGGTGCTGCCGAAGAAGCCTTGGCGAGTTGCTGCAGTGCATCTTGTAGATGGTACACACTGCAGCCACGGTGCGCCGGTGGTGGAGGGAGTGAATGTTTAAGGTGGTGGATGGGGTGCCAATCAAGCGGGCTGCTTTGTCCTGGATGGTGTCGAGCTTCTTCGGTGTTGTTGGAGCTGCACTCATCCAGGCAAGTGGAGAGTATTCCATCACTCTCCTGACTTGTGCCTTGTAGATGGTGGAAAGGCTTTGGGGAGTCAGGAGGTGAGACACTCGCCGCAGAATACCCAGCCTCTGACCTGCTCTTGTTGCCACAGTATTTATGTGGCTGGTCCAATTAAGTTTCTGGTTAATGATGACCCCCAGGATGTTGATAGTGTGGGATTCGGTGATGGCAATGCCATTGAATGCCAAGGGGCGGTGGTTAGACTCTCGCTTGTTGGAGATCGTCATTTCCTGGCACTTCTGTGGAGCGAATGTTACCTGCAACTTATCAGCCCAAAGTCTTGTTGCATGCGGGCATGGACTGCTTCATTATCTGTGGAGTTGCAAATGGCGCTGAACACTGCGCAGTCATCAGCAAACATCCCCATTTCTGACCTTCTGTTGGAGGGAAGGTCAATGATGAAGCAGCTGAAGATGGTTGGGCCTCCGACACTGCCCTGAGGAACTGATCTTATGTTCTTATGTGCGTGCATTTACCAGTAGGACCAGCAGGGGGCCTCATCATAGGAACACAGTTCGGGCTTGCATCGGGGAACAGAAGTAACCTTTGTTCAACTTAATTCTGAGCTAAAATAATAATCAGAATAACCGAGAGTATAAACTTCGTGTCTTGTGGAAACGGTGAGTTGTTCGCCAATGTTCGAGTTCTGTATTATAAATGGAAAGCCACTGTGATCTGACGGATGGACAAGCTTGCTGCATGGACTGTGTGGTTGAATTATTCCAAATTATATGTGATTGCTGGGTTTCTAACCAAAGATAAAACTGAACATGACTCCTAGAAGTGTCAACTGTGGCTGAGTTGCTAGAACAATCGCCTCTGGGTCAGAAGGTTGTGGGTCAGAAGTACTGAGGGAGCGCCGCACTGTCGGAGGGACAGTACTGAGGGAGTGCCGCACTGTCGAAGGGGCAGTACTGAGGGAGTGCTGCACTGTCGGAGGGCCAGTACTGAGGGAGCGCCGCACTGTCAGAGGGGCAGTACTGAGGGAGCGCCGCACTGTCGGAGGGGCAGTACTGAGGGAGCGCCGCACTGTCGGAGGGGCAGTACTGAGGGAGCGCCGCACTGTCGGAGGGGCAGTACTGAGGGAGCGCCGCACTGTCGGAGGGGCAGTACTGAGGGAGCGCCGCACTGTCGGAGGGACAGTACTGAGGGAGCGCCGCACTGTCGGAGGGACAGTACTGAGGGAGCGCCGCACTTTGGAGGGACAGTACTGAGGGAGCGCTGCACTGTCGGAGGGGCAGTACTGAGGGAGCGCTGCACTGTCGGAGGGACAGTACTGAGGGAGCGCTGCACTGTCGGAGGGGCAGTACTGAGGGAGCGCTGCACTGTTGGAGGGGCAGTACTGAGGGAGCGCCGCACTGTCGAAGGGACAGTACTGAGGGAGCGCCGCACTGTCGGAGGGGCAGTACTGAGGGAGCGCCGCACTGTCGGAGGGACAGTACTGAGGGAGCGCCGCACTGTCGGAGGGACAGTACTGAGGGAGCGCCGCACTGTCAGAGGGGCAGTACTGAGGGAGCGCTGCACTGTCGGAGGGGCAGTACTGAGGGAGTGCCGCACTGTCGGAGGGACAGTACTGAGGGAGCGCTGCACTGTCGGAGGTGCCGTCTTTTGGATGAGATGTTAAACTGAGGCCCCGTCTGCTCTCTCAGGTGGACGTAAAAGATCCAGTGGCACTATTTCAAAGAAGAGCAGGGGAGTTATCCCCGGTGTCCTGGCCAATATTTATCCCTCAACCAACATCAATAAAACAGATTATCTAGTCATGATCACATTGCTGTTTGTGGGAGCTTGCTGTGCGCAAATTGGCTGCCGTGTTTCCTGTAGTGTATGTACCCGTCTACCTTTAAGGGAACTATTGAATGTAACCGTTCACCTTTAAGGGAACTACTTTAGGTGTGGCACTATTTGTTTGGCTTCTGTATACTGTAATACCGATAGTGACCACACCAGTATATAAGTGTTGTAGCAGGATTTCTGGGGCAGATTCGCCCGGACCTTCGAATAGTAAAGACCTGTTTGTTTGTTACTTCTGAAGTCTGTGTATTTATTAACTGCACAACCCACAGACTTTACAGTGGCGACGAGTCCGATCGTACCCTGCGGCAAGATTACCATAAGCAACGAAGAGCGTCGAAGAGAGACAACCGCCTCGTCGTGCTACCAAAAGAAAACACGAGGCTGCAACAACAGAAAGCAGGAAGACTAACAACAAAAGCTGTATCAGCAACAGGCACTGACTACCCTTCTGCCACGGTGCGGAGTGAGCTGACCAGCAAGAAACAAGGCGGCCGAAGAGACTGTGAGTAGGGGAAGGTGTAGAAGCATCCGGAGGATAAGGGCAGAGCACTCGACCTCGGTCGAGGGGGAGCTGTGCCGGCCAAAAGTCGGGTCCAACGGCGTCGGGTGACAGCCGGACCGCGATCGGCGGGGCAGCGACCGCAGCCACGAAGCGCTGAGCCTGCGAGTAGGCGCGGGAAGAGAAACCCAGCCGCAGCCGGGGAGGGAAACACCGGTCTGCGAGAGGGCTGGGGAGGCGAACGGGAACCGTGCGGGTGAGAGCCGGGTGCGGAGAGAGAGACTGCGAGGAGCCGGTCCAGCGGCTGAGCTGTTCTCCACCAACGGGGTACTCAGAGCCGGCAAAACCGAACGTGCGGGAGTGGGTGAGAGACACAGCCGAAAACGGGGTGAGAGACTGCGCGAGAGCCAGTCCGGCGGTGAGCTGTTCTCCACCAACGGGGTACCCAGGGCCGGTAGCATCGAACGTGCGGGTGAGAGAGACAGAGCCGGGTACGGAGAGAGAGACTGCGCGAGAGCCAGTCCGACGGCAGAACTGTCCTCCGCTAACGGGGTGTACCCAGCGCCGGTAGAGCCGTGCGGGCGGGAGGAAAAGACATAGCCGAGTAAGGGGAGCTGTGCGGTAGCCAGCCAGCGGCTGAACCTGTCCGCTGAGGGGGAAGCGTACCCCTTCCACCGGGAAGAAACGCGGGAAGCCGCCATTAGGCGAAGAAGACGCCAGAAGCGGGAAACCGCCATTGAAGTGGGCGGGGCGAGAAAGGAAGAGCGGGAAACCGCCATTTTCGCGGGAAAACCGCCATCTTGATTGACATACCGCTATTGAAGTGGGCGGGGAGAGAAGGAAAGAGCGGGAAACCGCCGATTTCGCGGGAAAACCGCCATCTTAGAAACAAATAAATAAATAAGAAATACTGGTGCTGCTCCCAAGGGAAGAAAGATGCCTAAGCGAGGGAATATTAACGACTTTAATTCTGAAATAGAAGACTGGGCCACGTACGTGGAACGCATAGAGATCTATTGCGAAGCCAACAAAATAGAGGAAGACGACAAGGCGATAACATTGCTAAACTCGACGGGGGCAAAAACATACGGGCTCTTGAAGCATCTAATAGCACCAAATAAACCAGCGGATCAGACCTTCGAAGAGATTGTGGCTGTGCTGAAGGACCACTTGAACCCCACACCGCTGATGCTGGCTGAACGATTCAAATTCTACGCAAGAACGCAGAAGAAAGACGAAAGCAATGCGGAATACTTGGTCGAACTGCGTAGGCTAGCGAAATACTGCCAGTTCGGAGGGAATCTGACAGAAGCGCTGCGGGACAAGTTCGTATGCGGATTGTCCAAAGAAGGGACGCAGAAGCGACTACTGGAAGAGAATGACCTCACACTGGACAGGGCTGTCCTTATAGCTGCATCGCACGAAGCCGCAGCGAAAGGAACGGCGGAAATGCAACTAAAGGCGGCGGCACTCGGGGTGGACCAAATTACTTCAAGCACAACAAAATGCTACCGTTGTGGGAAGACAACGCATGACCAGAATCAATGCTGGTTTAAGAACCAAGAGTGTAGGAAATGTGGCAAACTGGGTCACATCGCGAAGGTATGCCGGTCCGGGAAAAAGATCAATAATCAAAGGAAGCCACCACCAGAAAAGTACAACAAGGTACACTAGGTGGCTGAGAAGAGTTCAGACGAACAGAATTCAGACTCAGACCCAAACAACCAGGAGCTGGGTAGTCTGAGAATCCACAATGTGGGTAAAGAAACGGATCTACAGGCCATCTGGGTCATACTAAAAATAGCTGGAGTCCAAATAAGAATGGAGCTGGACACTGGATCAGCTCTATCAGTCATCAACCGAAGGGACTACCACCGGCTATTCTCTCACATACCTTTAAGAAATACCAAGTTTGTATTACAGACATACACGGGGCATAACGTATACCCCGTGGGGAAAATAAGAGTCAAGGTGAGAGATAGGGGTAAAGAACACCCAAGAATGAGCTTGTACGTATTACCTGAGGGAGGACCACCACTTCTAGGATGGGAGTGGATTAAGAAAATAGACATGGAATGGCATTACCTAAAAGCCATAATGAGGGAGGACTCGGTGCAAGCTATTAGCTCAGATTCTGAAATGGATGATGATAAGACCAAGTCGAAAACGAAGACAGGCAGAAGGACTTATGGTACCAAGAAGAATCAAGCTGCAGAGCAGAACTCCAGGTTGACAGAGAATTCTGAGCCTGTTCAAGCAAAGGATTCATCCATGACGGAAGAACACCGAGCTCGGACGCAAACTTATGTCAAAGTACGACAACAATTAGAACAGTTGAGTGATCGTCTCGTACAGGAGATGAAAAATATGGAAAAGTTCTGGGACACCGAATGGGGGAACCTGGAAAGACTACAGAGACAGCTAGCTCAAGCAGAGAGCGACCATAGAGCCATCATGGTCAAATACCAATCACATTCCCCTGATGCTGTTCAGGAACTAGAATATTTCCAGAATGAACCAAAGGAAGAGGAATCTTCAGGGAGCCAGGACTTTATTCCAGTTCTTCTTTACCACTCCTTACAAGCAGAGTGTGAGAAGTTGAAAGAACAGTATGAACAGGCCCAGGCTACAATTCAGAAGGGGGTTAACTCGGCAGCCTCCGAAAAGCTAGTTTCAGTAGAAGCAAATGAACAACTAAAGGTTGAACATGAGCAAGAAGTCCAAAGGCTGCAGGAGATTCTTGATGAGCTCAAGGCCAAGACAGACTCATCGATAGAAGCTCCATCCATAGATGAGCAATTAGAGGTGAAAATCATGGCAGAGCATGAAAGACAGGATGTCCAAGAACTTATAAAAACATTGAATGACACCCAAGACAAATATGAGGCGGCAATGTCTGAGGTTCAACAACTTGAAGAACAGATTCAACTGGGAATCCTTGCAGTGGAAGAACAGGACACTGTAAGAATGGTCCCTGAACATGAACTAGAGAGCATCAGGGCGCAACTTTTCCGAGAGCTGAAAGCCAAAGTTCAAGAGGAACGTAAGGTGGAAGTGTTGGAGAAAGAGGTGGATGAAATGGAGAGGACTCTGATCCACCGTGTTCCCAGGGAAGAGTTAACGGTCGGCCAACTCCTTCATATGCTGAAGGACAAGACTCTACAAGGGGAACAATCTGAACACGAGCTTCAATCTTCAGGGGGAACGAGTTCGGAGCTCTCAAAAGTCACGAAGATAGCTGAGGTGGCAACACAAATTTTACAAGGATGCCAAAAGTACGTTGAATCACGTCAAGGCGAACAGAAGAAGGTGGAAACCGTTACTTCAGTAGAAGGGTTAAATAGCCTGATAACGCAATTACCGGTGGAAAGGAAGGTATTGAACTCACAAATGAGGTCCGTCGTGAAGGAATGGCAGATAACCCAGGAAGAGCGGGATGAATATGAATGCATGAAGAAGGCTTTTCAAGAAAGATGTTTAGGGAAGGAACCACCGTCAGCTAACGTCCAGACGGGTGAGGAGGAAGAAGAAGTCTCTCTCGCTGGCCTAACTCAGGACGAACCTGAATATTACCATGACCTATTGAGTGACACTGAATATTATGAGGATGTGGTCTGCCCAGCTTGTGATGGAAACTCTCAAAGTGCTGAAATCCGGATGAAGCACTTAAGGTCTAAGGAACATAGAGAGTTGGTGGCGCTACAGCTGGCAGCCGAGAAAGGAGCTCCGAGAGTTTCAAAAAGGCAGAAAAGAAAAAGAAGAAGCAGAAGATAATAACTGTCTAAAATATTAGCACTTCTACCATTCCAGGCGGGACATTACGAAAGGAGCTAAATTAGTTGAAAAACTGGAAAATGTCAAGACAGCCAGTTGGTTGTAAAAGTCCGCACTGCTGGTTCAACAGGACGAAAGTTCAAGCTGCTACGTCAAGAAAAAGGCTATGGAGGAGTCACGCTAGCCAGGTGAACCGGCTACCCCAAAGAAATGTTGTTCAGAACGAGTCAAGATCAGAGACTGAATCTATGAACTGTTTCCGCAGAGACGGAACCTGGGAACTGTTTCCACCGAGATTATATTTGTAAATTGTTTTATATGACATTGACTCCACCGAGATTATAGCTGTAATTTGTTTTATAGGAAGTTGAAGATATGTATGTTTAACGGGGACTCTGTAAGTAATAAGCTAAAAAGGGAGGATTGTAGTGTATGTACCCGTCTATCTTTAAGGGAACTATTGAATGTAACCGTTCACCTTTAAGGGAACTACTTTAGGTGTGGCACTATTTGTTTGGCTTCTGTATACTGTAATACCGATAGTGACCACACCAGTATATAAGTGTTAATACAACAGTGACTACACTCCAAAAATCCAGCATTGGCTGTAAAGCGCTTTGAGTCGTCCAGTGGTCGTGAAAGGTGCGATAGAAACACAAGTCTTTCTTTCTTTGAGAAATATAACTCGCAGGCGTTAAGTTTAAATCATTTGTTTTAAAGCACATCACGGGGGATTTCTACTTCAATTTAAATATTGCAGATATAGCAAACGTGAACCTCTCCTACATATATGCATGGGGATAGAGGGTGACAAAACAAATGTTTGGACAGGGTGGGTTATCTTTTCAATATTCAGACAACCCAGATTATAGGATATTTCTATATTAATATCCTGCACTTGTGCTGCACAGCAGGGAGTCTTTCCCACATTACAACAGTGACTACACTTCAAGAAAGGACCTCATTGCCTGTAAAGCGCTTTAGGACATCCAGTGGTCGTGAAAGGCGCTGTCGAAAAACAAGTCTTTTTGCTTTCTTGGAAAGAGCTGGCTGCTTCAACCTGGACAAATCAATCAATCAATTAATTAATCAGACAACCAGTGAGTCAGTTAGTCAATCACTCAATCAAGCACTTAATCAGTAATCAATGATACAGTCAATCAATCAATCAATCAGCCAATCAGTCTATCACTCAATCTATGTATTTATCTAATTAAACGTTTTTTATCTGTCAGGAACCTCTCACCCTGTTGGTTCAGTTTCTGTGTTTCTTGCAATCTAATTTGTTATTTTCTACTTTAGTTACTCTCCAATCATACTGTGCAAAATATTTCCTCCTCCAAATTTTCTGGCCCAATCATATTCTTCACTCTTCCCTTTCAGGACTGCACCAAACTTCCCAGGTATGTTTAATATAGAAACAGAAAATGCTGGAAATACTCAGCAGGTCAGGCAGCATCTGTAGAGAGAGTTAGTCCACAGGTGCTGCCTGACCTGCTGAGTATTTCCTGCATTTTCTATTTTTACTTCAGATTTCCAGCATCCTCAGTATTTTGTTTTTGGTCCAGGAATGTTTATCCTCCCGCCTTCCACTCTCTGTAAACCTGAGCTCATCCAAAACTCTGCTGCCCGTGTCCTAGCTCGCACCAAGTCTCGCTCACCCATCACCCCTGTGCTTGCCAACCTACATTGGCTCCTGGTCTGGCAATGCCTTGATTTTAAAATTCTCATCCTCATGATCCAATCCCTCCATGGCCTCGCCGCTCCGTATCTCTAACATCCTTCAACCCTCCGAGATCTCTGCTTTCCTCCAATTCTGGCCTCTTGCCCATCTCAGATTCCCTTCACCCATCCATTGGCGGCTGTGTCTTCAGCTGCCTAGACCCGAAGCTCTGGAATTCCCTCCCTAAACCTTTCCATCTCTCTACCTCCTTTAAGACCCTCTTGGATGAGAGTACGATGGGTGCAGAGGGAGGTTACAGGCTGGGATCGACACGAAGGCCACATCTTGGGTCTGAGTTGGACCAGTTGGGGGTGTGGGAACTCTGCAGGAGGTCTGAGGCCAGGCCCCACATGTGGCGTGTCTGTAGGGGGTCCAGCAGATGGGAGAAGAGTGCTGGCTGGGATCAGGCTAAATCTAGGCCCCAGGTTGGATGAGGCCATGGTAGGCCCAGTGCAGGCCTGGACCCAGAGTCGGTTGTGGGAGACAGCAGTTGGTCGCTATGTCCAAAACTGACCAGTGGGTGAGGGAAGGGATCATGATCTGGATTCGTTACTGGTGATGAAAATTCGTTGAACACATTAATCACAAATATATTTCACATCATGAAATCATAGAATCATAGAATGGTTACAGCACAGAAGGAGGTCATTCGGCCCGTCGAGCCCGTGCCGGCTCTCTGCAATAGCCCTTCAGCTAGTCCCACTCCCCCGCCCTTCACCCGTAGCCCTGCAAATTTTTCTCCTTCGGGTACTTACCCAATTCCCTTTTGAAAGCCATGATTGAATCTGCCTCCACCACCCTTTCAGGCAGTGCATTCCAGATCCTAACCACTCGCTGTGTAAAAAAGTTTTTCCTCATGTCGCCTTTGGTTCTTTTGCCAATCACCTTAAATCTGTGTCCTCTGGTTCTCAGCCCTTCCGCCAATGGGAACAGTTTCTCTCTATCTACTCTGTCTAGACCCCTCATGATTTTGAACACCTCTATCAAATCTCCTCTCAACCTTCTCTGCTCTAAGGAGAACAACCCCAGCTTCTCTAGTTTATCCACGTATCTGAAGTCCCTCATTCCTGGAACCATTCTTGTAAATCTTTTCTGCACCCTCTCTAAAGCCTTCACATCCTTCCTAAAGTGCAGTGGCCAGAATTGGCCAAACCAGTATTTTATAAAAGTTCATCATAATATCCTTGTTATTGTATTCTATGCCTCTATTTATGAAGCCCAGAATCCTGTATGCTTTTTTAACCGCTTTCTCAACCTGCCCTGCCACCTTCAACAATTTGTGCACATGTACCCCCAGATCGCTCTGTTCATGCACCCCCTTTAGGATTGTACCATTTAGTTTATATTGCCGCTCCTCATTCTTCCTACCAAAATGTATCACTTCACACTTTTCTGCATTAAATTTCATCTGCCACGTGTCCGCCCATTCGACCAGCCTGTCTATGTCTTCTTGAAGTCTATCACTATCCTCCTCACTGTTCAATGTACTTCCAAGTTTTGTGTCATCTGTAAATTTTGAAATGGTGCCCTGTACACCCAAGTCTAAGTCATTAATATATATCAAGAAAAGCAGTGGTCCTAGTACTGACCCCTGGGGAACACCACTGTGTACCTTCCTCCAGTCTGAAAAACAACCGTTCACCACTACTCTCTGTTTCCTGTCCCTTAGCCAATTCCATATCCATGCTGCCACTGTCCCTTTTATTCCATGGGCTCCAACTTTGCTGGCAAGCCTATTACGTGGCACTTTGTCAAACGCCTTTTGAAAGTCCATGTACACCACATCAACCGCATTACCCTCATCAACCCTCTCTGTTACCTCATCAACAAACTCAATCCGTGCTAGCTTTCCTTAATTAATCCATATTTGTCCAAGTGGCTGTTAATTTTGTCCCGGATTATCATTTCTAAAAGCTTCCCCACCACCGAGGTTAAACTGACTGGCCTCGAGTCACAGTAATGCACAAATCAGAGGAGAAAATTGACTTCTATTACAAAAACATACTTTTGGTGTCAAGCCGCTCACTTGGATTGCCTACCAAGAACCAAACCACTGGTAAACTCATCGGACGGGAGCGAGAAGCAGAATGCGGCAGAGCAAGGCACCGGATGAGTTCATGCCATTTATCCGGGGCAGCTCTACAACTTGCAAACTGGTTCCTCACTGTACCCATGGAACAAACACAGTATTTAACAACTTCCTGTGCAGGGTCCTCTGTTTATCTTGTGGGAGGTGCTTGTGGAGAGTGCTAATGAGATGGGAAAGGTCGGGCAGTGGTTGGCGGGCGGGGGGAGGGGAGGGTGGCGGTGCTAGGTGGCCTGAGGCCTACTGTCAAACTGATGTTGGAACAGCTAGTAAAACATAGGATGCAAATGGAAGAGTGAAAATATTTCATTTCAATAGCATACACCCATCATTATACAGGTAGACTATCCTTTATCCGAAAACCTCGGGACCAGCCGTGTTTCGGTTTTCGGAAAATTTCGGATTTCGGAAGGTATTTTATAAGACTGGGAAATTTGTCGGGGGTGGGTCGGTGGGGGTCCGCGGGGGGGGTCGGCGGGGGGTCGGGGGTGGGGGTCGGCGGGGGGGTCGGCGGGAGTCGGGGTCGGCGGGGGTCCGCGGGGGGGGTCGGCGGGAGTCGGGGTCGGCGGGGGGGTCAGCGGGGGTCGGGGTCGGCGGGGGGGTCCGCGGGGGGTTGTCGGCGAGGGTCGGGGTCGTGCGCACGACTTACGCTGAATGAAAAAAACGTCGGTTTTTAGAGGGTTTCGGTTTTCGGAAGTTCGGATAAAAGGTAGTCTACCTGTACTAGCTTCCAGGGAATTTGATCAGAAACTTAACTGGACCAGCTACATAAATACTGTGGCTACAAGAGCAGGTCAGAGGCTGGGTATTCTGCGGCGAGTGACTCACCTCCTGACTTCCCAAAGCCTTTCCACCATCTACAAGTCACAAGTCAGGAGTGTGATGGAATAATCTTCACTTGCCTGGATGAGTGCAGCTCCAACAACACTCAAGAAGCTCGACACCATCCAGGACAAAGCAGCCTGCTTGATCGGCACCCCATCCACCACCTTAAACATTCACTCCCTCCACCACCGGCGCACCGTGGCTGCAGTGTGTACCATCTACAAGGTGCACTGCAGCAACTCGCCAAGGCTTCTTCAGCAGCACCTCCCAAACCCACAACCTCTTCCACCTAGAAGGACAAGGGCAGCAGGTGAATGGGAACACCACCACCTCCAAGTTCCCCTCCAAGTCACACACCATCCTGACTTGGAAACAAATCGTCGTTGCTTCATCGTCGCTGGGTCAAAATCCTGGAACTCCCACTCTGACAGCACTGTGGGAGCACCTTCACCACACGGACTGCAGCGGTTCAAGAAGGCAGCTCACCAGGGCAGCACGGTGGCATAGTGGTTAGCACCGTTGCCTCACAGCGCCAGGGACCCGGGTTCAAATCCGGCCTCGGGTGACTGTCTGTGTGGAGTTTGCACATTCTCCCCGTGTTTGCGTGGGTTTCCTCCGGGTGCTCCGGTTTCCTCCCACAGTCCAAAGATGTGCGGGTTAGGTTGATTGGCCATGATAAAAATTGGCACTTAGTGTTAGGGGGGATTAAATACGTGGGGTTACGGGGATAGGGCTTGGGTGGGATGGCTGTCAGGTGTAGGGACCGGGTGCTAGGGTTTGGATGATCAGCCATGATCTCGTTGAATGGCGGAGCGGGCTCGAAGGGCCGAATGGCCTGCTCCTATGTTTCTATGTTTTACCACCACCTGCTCGGGGGAAATTAGGGTTGGGCAATAAATTCTTGAACTGCTGCAGTCCGTGTGGTGCTTTAAATTCCAGGTAGAATTAGAACTAGAATTAGAATTCCAGGTACAAGCTGATCCCATGGGTCCACCTTACTTTCTTTTAATTCCCAGACCATGATCACCATTGCAATAATTCCCATTCCAAGATGCTGCCTCCAATTCCCAGACCTTGCCTTCCAATACCAGATCTTGTCTTCCATTCCCAGACACTGAACTCCACTCAGAGCCTGACCCCCCAATCTCAGACCCTGACCCCCCAATCTCAGACCCTCACCCCACTCTCAGACCCTTACCCCACTCTCACTCCCTGACCCCACTCTCACTCCCTGACCCCACTCTCACTCCCTGATCCCACTCTCACTCCCTGACCCCACTCTCACTCCCTGACCCCACTCTCACTCCCTGACCCCACTCTCACTCCCTGACCCCACTCTCAGACCCTGACCCCAGACTCTCACTCCCTGACACCAGACTCTCACTCCCTGACCCCACATTCTCACTCCCTGACCCCACTCTCACTCCCTGACCCCACTCTCACTCCCTGACCCCACTCTCAGACCCTGACCCCACTCTCAGACCATGACCCCACTCTCACTCCCTGACCCCACACTCACTCCCTGACCCCACTCTCAGACCCTGACCCCACTCTCACTCCATGACCCCACTCTCACTCCCTGACCCCACTCTCACTCCCTGACCCCACTCTCACTCTCTGACCCCACTCTCACTCCCTGACCCCACTCTCAGATCCTGACCCCACTCTCAGACCCTGACCCCCCACTCTCACTCCCTGACCTCACTCTCAGACCCTGACCCCACTCTCACTCCCTGACCCCACTCTCACTCCCTGACCCCACTCTCACTCCCTGACCCCACTCTCAGACCCTGACCCCACTCTCACTCCCTGATCCCACTCTCACTCCCTGACCCCGCTCTCACTCCCTGACCCCACTCTCACTCCCTGACCCCACTCTCACTCCCTGACCCCACTCTCAGACCCTGACCCCACTCTCAGACCCTGACCCCACTCTCACTCCCTGACCCCACTCTCACTCCCTGACCCCACTCTCACTCCCTGACCCCACTCTCACTCCCTGGCTGCACACTCAGACCCTGACCCCACTCTCACTCCCTGACCCCACTCTCAGACCCTGACCCCACTCTCACTCCCTGACCCCACTCTCACTCCCTGACCCCACTCTCAGACCCTGACCCCACTCTCAGACCCTGACCCCACTCTCACTCCCTGACCCCCCACTCTCAGACCCTGACCCCACTCTCACTCCCTGACCCCACTCTCAGACACTGACCCCGCTCTCACTCCCTGACCCCACTCTCACTCCCTGACCCCACTCTCACTCCCTGACCCCACTCTCAGACCCTGACCCCACTCTCAGACCCTGACCCCACTCTCACTCCCTGACCCCACTCTCACTCCCTGACCCCACTCTCACTCCCTGACCCCACTCTCACTCCCTGGCTGCACACTCAGACCCTGACCCCACTCTCACTCCCTGACCCCACTCTCAGACCCTGACCCCACTCTCACTCCCTGACCCCACTCTCACTCCCTGACCCCACTCTCAGACCCTGACCCCACTCTCAGACCCTGACCCCACTCTCACTCCCTGACCCCCCACTCTCAGACCCTGACCCCACTCTCACTCCCTGACCCCACTCTCAGACACTGACCCCACTCTCAGACCCTGACCCCACTCTCACTTCCTGACCCCACTCTCACTCCCTGACCCCACTCTCACTCCCTGACCCCACTCTCCCTCCCTGACCCCACTCTCCCTCCCTGACCCCACTCTCAGACCCTGACCCCACTCTCAGACCCTGACCCCACTCTCAGACCCTGACTCCACTCTCACTTCCTGACCCCACTCTCAGACCCTGACCCCACTCTCAGACCCTGACCCCACACTCACTCCCTGACCCCACTCTCAGACCCTGACCCCACTCTCAATAATACAATACAATACAAATCGCTTTATTGGCATGATAAGGTACATCTTATGTTGCCAAAGCATCAAAATACATTTATGGTTGAACACATAAACGCGGTTCCATTCATACAGTGTATAAACAGGTATATCCCTGAGTTTATAAATATACATTCGCCTTGTTTATATATACTCTTGTCTTAGTTTACTGGTTGTCCCTCTGTTCATGGCAAGCTGTAACATAGTGTGCCGCCAGTGTTACACAGCTTCTCTCCTCCCCCAGTAGGAATGGGAGTTTTTGGTTGTCAGTCAGATTTCTGAATTCAGGGCATATTTGTGAGAATTTTTGGTAGAAATTCTCTCTGATGCCCTGATATTTTCCACAGGCTGTGAGGAAGTGCATCTCTGTCTCAACTACTCCCTGACTGCAGTGAGAGCATATCCTGTCTTCTCTTGGCAGCCTGGTCTGCCTGTGTCTGCCTTTTTCGATCGCTAGGCTATGTTCGCTAAGTCTGTACCTTGTCAAGGTTCTTCTCAGTTTGTTATCCTTTACCATGGTCAGGTAATCAGCTATGTTGTATTGTCTGTTTAGGGCCAAGTAGCAATTGAGTTTGCTTTGGGTTTTTGTTGTTTCTGCCCAATATGACAGATATTTTTCCTTTTGCTTAGCGACGATTGTGTTGGGTCGAATTCTTTGTGTTACCCTGTCACTGTCCTGGGACTGGTTATTGTTAGTATTGTTATTAGTTACTTTATTGAGTCCCAGGACTAGTTGACTGAGGGTATTCTTCTTTATGGTCAGCTCTTGGCATTTCAGGGCGTCGTAGTGATAGCATTGGGGGTTGCTCATTTGTAGGTGATTCCAAAATTTGGTGGCTCTTTTTTGGATAGTGATTATTAATGGGTATTGGCCTAGTTCCGCCCTGCATGCGTTGTTTACTGTTTTCCTTTGAGTCCGGAGGATACTTTTACAGAATTCCGCATGTAGGATCTCAATTGGGTGTTTGTCCCATTTTGCAAAATCTTGTTGTGTTAGTGGTCCCCAGACCTCACTGCCATAGAGTGCAATTGGTTCAATTACTGATTTGAAAATTTTGAGCCAAATGCTAATTGGGATTTCTATTTGGATTGATTTTTTGATGGCATAGAAAGCCCTTCTTGCTTTCTCTTTCAGTTCATTCACAGCCAGTTTGAAGTTTCCCGTAGAACTGATTTTTAAGCCCAAGTATGTGTAGTGAGTGGTTTGTTCAATTTTGGTTGTTCCTACTGTGAAATTTATTGTGGGTCCATGTTGTTTGGATCTTTGCTGGAACACAAGGACTTTGGTTTTTTGGGGATTTATTGTCAGGGCCCAAGTCTGGCAGTACGACTCCAGCAGGTCCAGGTTCTACTGTAGACCCTCCTTAGTTGGTGACAGCAGAACCAGGTCGTCGGCATAGAGGAGGAATTTAACCTTGGATTCATATAGGGTGAGGCCGGGTGCTGTAGATTGTTCAAGTAGTTTTGCCAATCCATTAATGTAAATATTAAAGAGTGTCGGTGAGATTGGCGAGCCCTGCGTCACCCCCCGCCCCTGTGGGAAGTATTTTGTTTGTTTGTCTCCAATTTTAACTGCACATTTATTGTTTGCATACATTGATTTAATTACATCATATGTTTTCCCTCCTACCCCGCTTTCGATAAGTTTCAGGAATAAACCGTCATGCCAGATGGAGTCGAAAGCCTTCTGGAAATCTACAAAGCATGCGTAGATTTTGCTTTTGTTATGGTGAACGTGTTTGTCAATTAGGGTCTGTAGGGTGAAGATATGATCGGATGTTCTATAGTTTGGCAGGAATCCAATTTGGCTTTTACTCAAGACATTGTGCTCTTCAAGGAAGTTTATAAGTCTTTTGTTTATGATGCTACAGAATACCTTCCCCAGGTTACTGTTTACACAGATGCCTCGATAGTTGTTTGGGTCGATTTTGTCCCCACTTTTGTATATGGGTGTTATGAGTCCTTTGTTCCAGATGTCAGGGAAATAACCGACACTCAGAACCAAGTTGAAGAGTTTTAGGATAGCCAGTTTCAGTTTGTCGTCTGCGTGTTTAATCATCTCGTTTAGTATGCCGTCTGTCCCGCAAGCTTTTCCTGGTCGCAGGTCCTTGAGTTTTTCAAGAAGTTCTTTTTCTGTTATTATGGCGTCTAGCGGGTTTTGGTTATCTTTTATGGCCATTTCAAGCTTTTCTAGTTTTTTGCGTATTTGGTGTTGCTCTGGTCTTAGTGTGTTTTTCTGGTATAATTTTTCAAAGTGGTTTACCCATGTGTCCCCATTTTGAATGGACAAATCGTCGTGTTGTTTTTTGTGTAGTGTTTTCAAGTTGTCCCAGAAACAATTCGACTCAATGGATTCCTCCATGGAGCTGAGTGTATTCTTAATAAATTGCTCTTTTTTGGTCCTGAGTGTGTTTCTGTATTGTGTTAGCGTCTGAAGGCGTAATTCCTCGTTTTCTGGATGTCTGTGTTTTTGGTTTGATAGTTTTCTAAGTTTTTTCCTCATGTTATGGCAATCATGGTCAAACCATTTTTCATAGTTTTTTGTTTTGGGTTTGTTCTTGCGAGCTTTCAAGTTTGCATTTGTTGCCAAATTATCAAAAATATTGTTTAGTTTACTAACTGCCCGGTTTACGCCTTCTTTATTGTGAGTGTATATGTTATCCAGAAAGGTGTCTAAGAGAGCTTGAGTTGATGCATTGCTAATTGTTTTCTGGTATTTTTCCGTGTCATTTTTGGCCCATCTGTACGATTTTTTGGTGTTGTACAGTTTACTGGGTTGTGTTTCTATGTTGTTTGTTTCTGTCTTTTTGAGAAACATAGTAATTTGGCTGTGATCTGACAGTGTTGTTTGTGGTTTGACTGTGAATGCTCTGAAAGAGGATGGGTCCAAGTCTGTAATCATATAGTCTACTGTGCTGCAGCCAAGAGGTGAGCAGTAGGTCGATCTTCCTAGGAGGTCTCCTATGAACCTACCATTGACAATGTACAGACCCAGGTTTCGACAGAGCTGTAGTAGCTGTTTACCGTTGGTATTTGACTGCTTGTCGCAGTTATGCCTGTATGGAAGGGAAGGGATGTCAAAGTGGTTATTCCCGAATACGTAATTGTTTCCCTGATTATTGGTGAAGTCTGGTTCTTCGCCCGTTCTTGAATTGAGGTCACCACAGATCAACACGTTCCCCTGGGCCTGGTATTGGATAATTTCCCCCTCCATGTTGGAGAAGGTGTCCTCTTTGTAGTACGGGGAATCGATTGGAGGGATATAAAGTGCGCAAATATAAACATCTTGGGTGTTTGAGATAATCTCCCTCTCAAGTTTGAGCCACATATGGTTTTCGCCCTTTTTTATAAATTTGATGTAATTCTTAAGTTCTGTTTTAAACCAGATCAGTATGCCTCCGGAGTCTCTGCCTTGGGTTACACTTGGTAATTTATTGGAGGGGACCACTAGCTCAGTGTACCCTTGGGGACAGCCGGTGTGTCCTTTTCCTTTATACCAAGTTTCCTGTAAAATGATAATATCTAGATCTTTAGTTTCCTCTATGAACTCTGGGGTCCTACTCTTCACTTCTCGCACTGAAGAGCGTAGACCTTGGATATTCCAGGTCGAAATATATAAGGATTTCATGTTAAGTTTTATCTTTTTCTATGATAGGTTACAGAGTGGTACGTGTTTGTCGTGTCTAAGTGCGGGGAAAAAAAAGATCACCCCAGTTGTCTACAAAAGTTAATACAATTTGGTTACAGTTCTTTCTATTAATTAGTCCTTGATCCATAAGGCGGAAGTAGATGCTGCTGCACATCTGCTTATTGTCTCTTAATGGATTGTTTCTGTCTGAGGTATTGCGTACGTCCTGTGCATCTCTCCCTCTGTCTGGCTGGTAGCGGTCCTATTCCCCTGTGGGACAGGAGTGGTGCAGATCTGATAATGTTGTTTTGCATGGGGATCCTCTCCGGTCTTGGTTGGTGTGGTGGTGGTCTTTGTAGTGTTCCTGATATGTACCCCGCTGATCTCTGGTGGTCGGGGGGGGGGGTCCTCTTGGAGTCTGGGTATGGACCCGGTTAAAAGCGACGTCCTTCAGGGCTTTAGCAAAGATCGATATTTTTTGCCTTTGGATGTGGACGTGGTCGTAAAGACATTCTTCATCGAGGGTGGGGTGTTGGGCCAGGTGTACGTTGTGGTTTGATTCGCATTCTGTTGCTATGCTGGCATTTATCTCATGAATTGTGTTGTTGTTGAAGTCTGTTCTCGGCAATATTGTGGAAACAGTGATTCTAGTGTTTGGAAATGTACTGCTTGCCTTCCTAATCATTGCTCTGAGCGATGTTGCTACCTCTTTCTGTTTGGCCTTTAGGTCATTTGTGCCCGTGTGTATTATTATGTGTTGGGGGGAGCCTAATCTGGCTTTGGTCAGCCATCCCATGGCTCTGTCTGTTGTTGGGCACCAAATCTTTTCTACTTTACTTCTAGGGAAGAGCTTTTTCTCCCATAGAAATTTCCCATTTGAGTCTATGAGTATTACGACGTCAGCCTTGTTTGTGTTTACTGTCTGGTGGCTTTCGCCTGGACTCATAGTGTGTGTGCTGGGCTGGGGTGTCTGGTGTGTGCGTACCTCTTGTGAGCGGCTCGCTTGTGGTTCCATGGTGGTGGGGGAAGATTGCGAGTCAGTATGCTGGTCGGTCTGTGTGGCACCCCTTGTATTGTGTGTCTGTTGCTTTTGTTCCGTGTGGGAGTGCAGCCGTTCCGTCCGGCTCTGTCTTGTCTTATCTCTAGTCTCTGGTTGCTGGTCTAATGGTGTTTTCTCTCCTCTATGGCTCTCTTCTTTTTCCTGCAGCTCTTTCACCTGATTCTTAAGTAGATTCACCTGGTTATCAAGTCTATTCAGCTCTCTCTTGTGTCTCTCCCTCTCCTGCTTTTGTTTGTCATTCAATTTGAGGACCTCCTCTCTAAGTTTAACCATCTCTATCTCTAATTGATTAAATTTATCTTTTGGTTGTATCTGGCTGTGTGATCCCGGGGTATGTGTCTGGTCGGCCCTGGAAGGCTCACTCACTTCCTGGCTAGGCTGGTCGGCCCTGGAAGGCTCACTCACTTCCTGGCTATGCTGCTCTTCTCTTGGTGGGCTGGGAATGGTAGGGGAACTATGTGTGGCTTCCTCCGTGGTAGTTATGCTGGGGTTTGTCAATTGTATCGTGTGGCTGTGGTTCCCCGGGGTTAGTGTCTGGTTTGAACTGTGTGGCTCGTTCATCCCTTGACCATGCAGATTTTCTCCTGGTAAGTTGTCAATGTTGGGGGGAGTGCGGGCCACTCTGGGGCTGTTCATTCCCCTCGTAGTTGATCTTTTCAGTGTCCTGAAGGCCGTTGCAAATTTGTCGAGGTTGCCTTGCACTAATATTGTTCCGGTATTGTACGCGTTGACAGTCGTGATTGAACTGTCTCCTGGTGTGTTAATTTTCATTATGGACCCATTTGCGGTATTTTTTAGCTTAACACTGGTATAGTGTGATTTTATTGCTCTGATCCAAGCCGCTGGCTGATCTGAGTAGAATATGAGGTTACTTTTTGTCCCATTGTTGTAACAGTCAGTAAAGAGAGTTTCTGGTTTTTCTCTCATCTGAGCATGCTTGATCGTTTTTATAGCTTTTTTTGTGGTGTTGGGGGGAATCTGGAAGCGGGGCTGTTGTGGATCTTCTGATTCGCTCATTTTTGGTAAAGTATTGTTGATCTTAGAATAAGCTTTTCTGGGGCCCCGGGTTTGGTGTTACCCTCTTCCTGTTCACGAACTTTCCCGGTCCCCCTCTCCGACCCCGTGGTCCCTGGGCCTCGGCTCCTGGGTTCACCCTTCTCAGGTCTGAGTCTGTGAGCCGCTGTTTCCCGGTGCCTTCGGGCTGTTCCCCTCCCCCTCAGAGGTCTCTGGGCCTCTGTTTCGGCCTGGCTCCTCGGGCCTTTCCCTGGGCCTCCCTCCCTGGGCCCTGTACTCACGGTCTTGGTTGCGAGCCTTCTGGTTGCTCTCCTTCTCCTCAGAGGTCTCTGTGCCTGCTGGCCTGGCTCCTCGGGCCTTTCCCGTGCTGGATTGTTGGGCTGCGGCCCGAGTCCCCTCGGCTGTGCCGATTGCTGGATTTCCGGGCTGCGTTCCGAATCTCCTCGGCTGTGCCGATTTCTGGGATGCGGCCCGAGTCCTCTCCGCTGTGCCGATTGCCGGGCTGCGTTCCGATTTCTCACTCCCTGACCCCACTCTCAGACCCTGACCCCACTCTCACTCCCTGACCCCACTCTCAGACCCTGACCCCTCTCAGACCCTGACCCCGCTCTCACTCCCTGACCCCCCACTCTCACTCCCTGACCCCTCTCACTCCCTGACCCCCCACTCTCACTCCCTGACCCCACTCTCAGACCCTGACCCCACTCTCACTCTCACTCCCTGACCCCACTCTCAGACCCTGACCCCTCTCAGACCCTGACCCCGCTCTCACTCCCTGACCCCCCACTCTCACTCCCTGACCCCACTCTCCCTCCCTGACCCCACTCTCAGACCCTGACCCCCCACTCTCACTCCCTGACCCCACTCTCACTCCCTGACCCCCCACTCTCACTCCCTGACCCCACTCTCACGCCCTGACCCCATTCCCAGTCCCTGCCTTGAATTACCAGACCCTGTCTCCTATTCCCAGACCGTCTCCCTTTCCTAGATCCTGATTCCCATTCCCAGACCCTGTCTCCCATTCCCAGACCGTCTCCCTTTCCTAGATCCTGATTCCCATTCCCAGACCCTGTCTCCTATTCCCAGACCGTCTCCCTTTCCTAGATCCTGATTTCTATTCCCAGACCCTGTCTCCCATTCCCAGATCCTGATCCCCATTCCCAGGCCCTGTCTCCCATTCCCAGACAATGTCTTCCATTTCCAGACCCTGTCTCCCATTCCCAGATTATGTCTCCCATTCCCAGACTGTCTCCCATTCCCTGATTCCCATTCCCAGATTCGGGACCAGTGCGATCACAGCGCAGAAACTGCATTTCCCAGCGGCCAAGGCTGTGGGCAGGGACGGTCGCCAAATCTGAGCGACAGCGAGAAACGAAAGTTTTCCTTAATCCGCCTGATTTACAATGTTCCTATTATTCCGCGGGTAAAGCAGGGAGAACCCTATCCCGGGAAGGACCCGAAGCCCAAAGCTTGGAGTGGGGAGCGCTGAGCGGCGGGCGCTGGCGGCGGCCGGGATTGCCGGTTGGGAGACGCTCCCTGGGGAGGGCAGGAATGTGCTGGCGCTGAGGGAGCGAGCGGATCGCAGCGGAGCTCCGGGGCAGGGGGCCTGGAGCAGGGCAGAGCGGAGCCCGGCACCCCGCACCGTGCCCCGCAGCCCGGCCCGGTACCCCGGCACCCCGCACCGTGCCCCGCAGCCCGGCCCGGCATAGCCCGCCCCAGCCCCGCACACCCCGCCATGGCAGAACCGCTACTCCGCAAAACTTTCGCCAAACTTCGAGCCAGAAGAAGGAAAAGTCTGAAGGGCGGCCGGAGTGAAGGTACCGACAGTGGGAGAGGAGAGAGAGAGGGAGTGAGAGTGGGAGGGAGAAAAGGAGGGAGAGTGAGTGAGGAGAGGGAGAGATAGAGGGAGGAAGTGATAAGGGAGAGATAGAGAGAGAGGGATGGATGGAGGGAGAGAGAGAGAGAGAGAGAAGGAGGGAGTGGGAGAGGGTGATAAGGGGAAGGAGAGAGGGAGAGATAAAGAGGAGTGAGGGAGAGATAAAGAGAGGGAGCGAGAGGGAGAGAAAGGGAGGGGAGTGAAGGAGAGAGTGCGATGGAGGGAGGGAGAGAGCGGGAGGGAAGGAGAGGGAGAGAGAGATGGAGGGAAGGAGAGGGAGAGAGCAGGAGGGAAGGAGAGGGAGAGAGTGAGATGGAGGGAAGGAGAGAGAGGGAGGGAGAGAGCGGGAGGGAGGGAGGGAAGGAGGGAGAGAGTGGGAAGGAGGGAGAGGGAGAGAGCGGGAGGGAGGGAAGGAGGGAGAGAGCGGGAAGGAGGGAGAGGGAGAGAGCGGGAGGGAAGGAAGGAGGGAGAGAGTGGGAAGGAGGGAGAGGGAGAGAGCGGGAAGGAGGGAGAGAGCGGGAAGGAGGGAGAGAGTGGGAAGGAGGGAGAGGGAGAGAGCGGGAGGGAGGGAAGGAGGGAGAGAGCGGGAAGGAGGGAGAGGGAGAGAGCGGGAGGGAAGGAGGGAGAGAGCGGGAGGGAGAGAGCGGGAAGGAGGGAGAGAGCGGGAAGGAGCGGGAGGGAAGGAGGGAGAGAGCGGGAAGGAGGGAGAGAGCGGGAGGGAGGAAAGGAGGGAGAGAGCGGGAAGGAGGGAGGGAGAGAGCGGGAGGGAAGGAGGGAGAGCGAGGGAAGGAGGGAGAGAGCGGGAGGGAAGGAGGGAGAGAGCGGGAGGGAAGGAGGGAGAGAGCGGGAGGGAGGGAAGGAGGGAGAGAGCGGGAGGGAGGGAAGGAGGGAGAGAGCGGGAGGGAGGGAGAGAGCGGGAGGGAAGGAGAGGGAGAGAGAGGGAGGGAAGGAGGGAGAGAGCGGGAGAGAGGGAGGGAGGGAGCGGGAAGGAGAGGGAGGGAGAGAGCGGGAAGGAGAGGGAGGGAGAGAGCGGGAGGGAGGGAGAGAGCGGGAAGGAGGGAGAGGGAGAGAGCGGGAGGGAAGGAGGGAGAGAGCGGGAGGGAGAGAGCGGGAAGGAGGGAGAGAGCGGGAAGGAGCGGGAGGGAAGGAGGGAGAGAGCGGGAAGGAGGGAGAGAGCGGGAGGGAGGGAAGGAGGGAGAGAGCGGGAAGGAGGGAGGGAGAGAGCGGGAGGGAAGGAGGGAGAGCGAGGGAAGGAGGGAGAGAGCGGGAGGGAAGGAGGGAGAGAGCGGGAGGGAGGGAGAGAGCGGGAGGGAGGGAGGGAGAGAGCGGGAGGGAGGGAGAGAGCGGGAGGGAAGGAGAGGGAGAGAGCGGGAGGGAAGGAGAGGGAGAGAGAGGGAGGGAAGGAGGGAGAGAGTGGGAGAGAGGGAGCGGGAGAGAGGGAGGGAGGGAGCGGGAAGGAGAGGGAGGGAGAGAGCGGGAAGGAGAGGGAGGGAGAGAGCGGGAGGGAGGGAGGGAGAGAGCGGGAGGGAGGGAGGGAGAGAGCGGGAGGGAGGGAGAGAGCGGGAGGGAGGGAAGGAGGGAGAGAGCGGGAGGGAGAGAGCGGGAGGGAGGGAGAGAGCGGGAGGGAAGGAGGGAGAGAGCGGGAGGGAAGGAGGGAGAGAGCGGGAGGGAAGGAGAGGGAGAGAGAGGGAGGGAAGGAGGGAGAGAGCGGGAGGGAGGGAAGGAGGGAGAGAGCGGGAGAGAGGGAGGGAGGGAGCGGGAGGGAAGGAGGGAGAGAGCGGGAAGGAGAGGGAGAGCGGGAGGGAAGGAGGGAGAGAGCGGGAGGGAGGGAAGGAGGGAGAGAGCGGGAGGGAGAGAGAGTGTGGGTGGGAGGGAGGAAGAGAGTGAGTGGGAGGGAGGGAGGAGGAGAGGAGAGAGAGACTGGGAGAGTGGGGGACGGAGAGAGAGCGAGAGAGGTGATTATGGCGAGAGGAGGGTTGTGAAGAAAAGAAGAGAGGGAACGGGGTGAGGAGAGGGAGAGAGAGGATGTGGGGAGGAGGAGGGGTGCGAGAGAGAGAGAGGACGAGGGGAGGAGGAGGTGTGGGGGAGAGAGAGAGAGAGGATGAGGGGAGGAGGAGGGGTGGGAGAGAGGATGAGGCGGAGAGAGAAGGAGGATGATGAGAGTACAGGCGTGAGGAGGAGGGGATGTAGAGGGACCTGAGGATAGGAGGAGGAGGGTGGAGAGGGACCTGAGGATAGGAGGTGGAGAGGAACCTGAGGATAGGAGGAGGAGGGTGGAGAGGGACCTGAGGATAGGAGGAGGAGGGTGGAGAGGAACCTGAGGATAGGAGGAGGAGGGTGGAGAGGGACTGAGTCACTAATGTAAACTAAATAAGAATAGATTGGAAAGATTGTAACTGAACGGGGAGAGCATGTATCTAAGTGCCCGACTCTGTCTCGAGGTTTTAGTTTGCGTTCAGGGTGTAGGCAAGGCTGCATTTGTTGCCTTAAGAAGGTGGTTGTGATGAGGTGGTGGACCTCTGGTGCTGGTGGAGTTCCCCCAATGGTGTTGGGTTGGGAATTCGAGGATAGTAATCCAGTGACGGTGATGGAATGGGGAAGTATGTCCAGGTCAGGATGGTTTGTGACTTGGAGGGATGTGATGATGTTCCCAGGACATTGCTGCTCTTGTCCTGCTCCGTGGTAGAGGTCACAGGGGAGGGCGGTGCTGTTAAAGTAATCTTGGTGCGTTGCTGCAGTGCACCCTGTAGATCATACACACTGCGCCGCCGGGGGAGGAGGTGGAAACTGAGTCCAGTAGCAGGGGTGCCAATCAAGCAAACTGCTCTGTCATGGATGGTGTCGAGCTTCTTGAGGGTTGTTGCAGCTGCACCCATCCAGGTGAGTGGTGGGTATTCCATCACACTCCTGACTTGAGCCTTGTAGATGGTGGAGAGGCTTTGACGGGTCAGGAGGTGGGCCACTTGCCACAGAATACCCAGCCTCTGACCTCCTCTTAGCCATAGTATTGATGCGCCGGGTCCAGTTCAGTTTCTGGTCAATAGTGACACTTAAGATGGCGAGGGTCGTGCCGTTGAAGGTCAAGCAGCTGTGGCTGGGCTTTCTCTCGTTGGAGATGGTCATTGCTTGACATTTTGGCAGCAGTGAATGTTACCTGCCAATCACCAGCCCAAGTTTGGATGTTGTCCAGATCTTGCTGCATGCGGGCATGGACTGCTTCATTATCAGAGGAGCTGTGAATGGAGCCAAATACTGTGGCATCCTCAGTGAACAGTACTTCTGACCTTATGATGGAGGGAAGGTCATTGATGAAGTAGCTGAAGATGGTTTGGCCGAGGATACTGCCCTGAGGAACTCCTGCTGTGATGTCCTGGGGCTGAGATAATTGACCTCCAACAGCCGCCTCCCATTGTGTTCCAGACACTGGAGGGTTTTCCCCTGACCTCCGTTCTGCGAGGGCTCCTTGGTGCCACACTTGGTCGAATTATGCCTCGATGTCGCGGGTAGCTACTCTCGTCTCTCCGCTGGCATTCAGCTTGAGTCCATGTCTGGATCAAGGCTGTAAGGAGGTCTGGAGCCGAGTGGCTCTGGGGGAGCCTGAACTCCCCCTCGATTATTGGGGGAACGCTGTATCTGAATGGGGGTTGGGGTGGCTGTAGGTTAATGGGGAAACTAATTTGCAGCATTCGAATGGGGGGTGGGGGGTGGGGTGCTGTATCTGAATGGGGAAACGTGAACACAGTGGGGAGAGGCTGCATTTCTGTGGGGAGCTGTGATATTGAGTGACAATCCCGGGTGCCCGTTACATCCCTGGAATTCTGCAAAGCTCGAAATGTCACCAGTTTACCTTTGTGACTAAGAAATGAGGAGGGGGGTGAGGTGGGGGATAGTCAGACTGACGACTGCTTTATTGATGTTTAAATCTGCATCTAGACTTTAACATGCAAATATTTCAAAGCCCCAAGGGTCCGAGTTGAAAACATTCCTGTTCCTCAATCCCCCCGGAATTCTGTCTTGCCGTCATGTCATGCTGTACAGTAAGAAACATAGAAGATAGGAGCAGGAGTAGGCCATTCGGCCCTTCGAGCCTGCTCCGCCATTCAACGAGATCATGGCTGATCATCCAAACCCTAGCACCCGGTCCCTACACCGACAGCCATCCCACCCAAGCCCTATCCCCGTAACCCCACGTATTTAATCCCCCCTAACACTAAGGGCCAATTTTTATCATGGCCAATCAACCTAACCCGCACATCTTTGGACTGTGGGAGGAAACCGGAGCACCCGGAGTAAACCCACGCAAACACGGGGAGAATGTGCAAACTCCACACAGACAGTCACCCGAGGCCGGATTTGAACCCGGGTCCCTGGCGCTGTGAGGCAACAGTGCTAACCACTATGCCACCGTAAAGAGGTGGGAATTGTACAGGACCGCTTTCGAAAGGGGTTTGAGCTGCCTTTTTGCTGGCTATTCTCGAGTGTGACAGATGATCAAACAGAGTATATTTATGTTCATCTTTATTTCTCCCAACAGGCGCTGGTTGGGGTTGGCGGGGGGAGAGAGGAGGAGGAGGAAGGGGGAGAACAATTCCCAAGAAATATTTTCAGTCGAATGAAACTATTAAGAAGTGAGAGGGGAACGACTGCTGCTCCAGACGGAGCTGTGTTTACATATTTAAAGCGGGGACTGTTGATAATTCATTTGGATGAAATGGAACAAGCTGGTGACGGCGAGGCGCTCAGGAATGTGTTAAGGTTACGGTTCGAGGCACGGGCCTGCAGACTTTTAAATCAGTGAAAGGACAAGAGTGGCATGATTGGCGTCATGTGATTTTATTTTAGCAGCAGAGGTGTTTTGATTTGCCGTGCCAAAAGTCGTGGGTTTGCGTCCTTAACGACACCCCCTTTAAGGCCCCATCCTGTTTGCTGCTCGCAAAATATCCAGGATTAGTCTGGAATCTGGAATGACTTGCGGCACCGAGCGTTCGAGCGGGAGCAGATTCGGCTCGAGAATTCAGATTGTCAACCCGGGGTTTGCCAACCCGCCAGGATTGGCCGGGAGTCTCCAGTAATTAAAGATCAATCTCTGGGAACGCTGCTGCCAGCACCGCCCGGGGAGGAAAACTATTCGGGGCATTAAAAAAATGTTTAAAACATTTTATTTCAACACTTTCATTATTAGTTATAAAGATATTGGGAGATGGGGGGGGGCGGGGAGGGCTGTTTAATTGGATGATTCTTGACTGTCAATCGGGTAGGAACATAGGATCAGGAGGAGGCCATTCAGCCCTTCGAACCTGTTCCGCCATTCAATGAGATCATGGCTGATCTGCGACCTCACTCCATTTACCCGCCTTTGGCCCATATCCCTTAATACCTTTAGTTAACAAAAATCTATCAATCTCCGATTTAAAATTAACAATTGATCTCGCATCAATTGTTTGCGGAAGAGAGTTCCAAACTTCTACCACCCTGTGTGTGTAGAAGTGTTTCCTAATTTCACTCCTGAAAGGTCTGGCTCTAATTTTTAGACAATGCCCCCTAGTCCTAGAATCCCCAGCCAGCGGAAATAGTTTCTCTATCTACCCTATCCGCTCCCCTTAATATCCTGAAAACTTTGATCAGATCAACCCTTAACCGTCTAAATTCTAGGGAATACAACCCTAATTTGTTTAATCTCCCCTCATAACCTAACCCTTGAGATAATGAAGAGTCTGTTGGCTTTCTAGTAGGCCGTGAGAATGGTCGTGTTGGGCGACCAATGGCGGGAGCGTGGGGACGGGGCGGTTGGAGGCGAGATGATACCTCCAGGAATTCGCCCAGCCAGAATTGGCAACCCTATTGTGAGCATCGCAGCATTTGGCCAAAGCCCGTGACGGTTCCGTGTCAGTTTACATAGCAAAGTTACAATGGGAAAATGTTGACCGAACAGCCCGACCAAAAATCGTTACCACAGGAAGGGAGGTTTGTGTGTGTTTTCTCCAATTAAATATTGGGAAGACCGAAGCCATTGTTTTCGGTCCCCGCCACAAACTCCGTCCCCTAGCCACTGACTCCATCCCTCTCCCTAACATCTGTCTGAGGTTGAACCACACTGTTTGCAACCTTGGTGTCATATTTGACCCTGAAATGAGCTTCCGACCACATATCCGCAGCATAACTAAGACCGCCTATTTCCACCTCTGTAACATCGCCCGTCTCTGCCCTTGCCTCAGCTCATCCACTGCTGAAACCCTCATCCATGCCTTTGTTACCTCCAGACTTGATATTCCAACACATTCCTGGCCGGCCTCCCACATTCCACCCTACGTAAACTTGAGGTCATCCAAAACTTGGCTGCCCGTGTCCTAACTCACACCAAGTCCCGTTCGCCCATCTCCCCTGTGCTCGCTGACCTACATTGGCTCCCGGTTAAGCAACGCCTCGATTTCAAAATTCTCATCCTTGTTTCCAAATCCCTCCGTGGCCTCGCCCCTCCCTATCTCTGTAATCTCCTCCAGCCCCACAACCCCCCGAGATATCTGCGCTCCTCTAATTCTGCCCTATTTAGCATCCCTGATTATAATCGCTCAACCATTGGTGGCCGTGCCTCCTGTTGCCTGGGCCCTAAGCTCTGGAATTCCCTGCCTAAACCTCTCTGCCTTGCGACCTCTTTCCTCCTTTAAGACGCTCCTTAAAAACTACCTCTTTGACCAAGCTTTTGGTCACCTGCCCTAATTTATCCTTCTGTGGATCGGTGTCAAATTTTTTGTCTTAAAATACTCCTGTGCAGCGCCTTGGGACGTTTTACTACGTTGAAGGCGCTATATAAATGCAAGTTGTTGTGTCATGTGCAAGACTTTAAATAAGACAGTGATGGCCAGCTGGACTGTACAGAGAGGTGTACAATGCCAGAACCTGTTCTTCCAAACATGGGTTGTCTCCGGAGAGAGTATTTTGAGTTGTGCGATGTTAGTGCTACAGGTGAGCAGTCAGCTGATGTAATAACAGGTATCAACCAAAGAAGCAATGGGGCTGAACTGCTGCCCGTGTCCTAACTCGCACCAAGTCCCATTCACCCACCACCCCCTGTGCTCACTGACATACATTGGCTCCCGCTCTGGCAATGCCTCGATTTTAAACTTCTCATCCATGGCCACGCCCCTCCCTATCTCTGTAAACTCCACCAGTCCTGCAGCTCTCAATCTGCTTCTCTGCCTCTGTCTCCTTTAAGACACTCCTTAAAACCTCCCTCTTTGACCGAGCTTTTGGGTCACCTGTTCTAATATCTCCTCATGTGGCTCGGTGTCAAGTTTTGTTTGCTAATCGCTCCTGTGAAGCGCCCTGGGTCGTTTTAGCGCGTTAAAGGTGCCGTATAAATGCAAGTTGTTGTTGACGTGCAGTTTTCCTCTGGTGTGTGTGATGCTAATTGACGATGGCACTGATTAACTTCTGCCTGTCCCTGGAGCAGCTGCTTGTGTCTGGACGCTGTAAGGAAAACTGGTGCTGCATGACTGGGGCAACCTGAAGGCTCATTTATCAGTTGCAGTAACTTTGGACGTGTGACCGGGTCCATCAAACAGAGCATCCTCTGTGGGGATGGAACCAGGAGTCAATAAACGAGTAACGTTCAGTGTATGGGACCCGTCGGTGAAATGATGCCTGTCAGGTAATGAGGTGTGTCGGTCTCGCCCAGGGCTGACTGCAGTGATTGTTTACCTAACTGCACGCAACTGTTTAATTCATCCTGGCTTGATGTATTTTTGGCGTATTAAGAAGAAGTTGTGGTATGCAGGGAAAAATCATGAAGAAAATACTATGGTCTGGAGCAAAAGTGTTTGGTTGTGGGCACCGGGATCGGGAATAGTGTAGCAACGTCGACACAGTGACATGGTTCCATAGAATTACATTGAGTCTTCAGCACAGAAACAGGCCACTCGGCCCCACTGGCCTGTGCTGGTGTTTATGCTCCACACCCCTCTTCATCTCACCCCATCAGCATATTCTATTCCTTTCTCCCTCATGTGTTTATCTCGCTTCTCCTTAAATGCATCTCTGCTGTTCGCCTCAACCCCTCCCTGTGGTAGCGAGTTCCACATTCTCACCACTCTCTGGGTAGAGAAGTTTCTGCTGAATTCCCCATTGGATTTATTAGTGACTCTCTTACATTGATGGCCTTTAGTTCTGGTCTCCCCCACAAGTGGAAACATTCTCTCTATGTCTACCCTATCAAACCCTCTCATCATTTTAAAGACCTATTATGTCACATCTGGAGAAAAGAGCCCCAGCCTGTTCAGCCTTTCCTGATAAGTCTATCCTCTCAGTTCTGGTATCACCCGTCTGAATCTTTTTGCACCCTCTCCAGTGCCTCTATATCCTTTTTATAATATGGAGACCAGCGCTGTTCACAGTGCTCCAAGTGTGGTCTAACCCAGGTTCGACACAAGTTTAACATCACTTCTCCGCTTTGCAGTACTATCACTTTCGAAATGAACCTCAATCTGGTTTAACCTGTGTGAAGTACAGGGCATAGCTTAATGTGTTTAAAATAACATCAATATGGCTGAGATACTGTAATGTGGAAAATAGCTGCAGATATTTCACACATAAATTGTCGTCCACAACAGATCAATGGGGTTAGAAGGTGTGGGGTAATTGGAGCAGGGCATGCAGACATAGCTCAGTCCCCATTTTAAAGGCATGCATTCTGCGTACGGCAGCGTAGTGGTAATGTTACTGGGCTAATAATCCAGAGGCCTGGACTAATGATCCCACGTGAGTTCAAATCCCACCATGGTAGCTGGGGAATTTAAATTCAGTTAATTAAATAAATCTGGAATTAAAAAGTTAGCACCATGAAACATTGTCGTAAAAAACCATCTGGTTCACTAATGTTCTTTAGGGAAGGAAATCTGCCGTCCTTACCTGGCATGGCCTACATGTGACTCCAGACCCACAGCAATGTGGTTGACTCGGAAATGGCCTAGCAAGACACTCAGTTGTATTCAAGAAGGTGGCTCACCACCACCTTCTCGAGGGCAATTGGGGATGGGCATCCGCATCCTGTGAATGAATTAAAACAAAAATTTAGGATAGAAATTTCCTATGTAAACGTGTCACGCTCTAATGACACCCTCTACTGGTGGGGGTGTGTAATTACAGCCTGACAAATTTACATAGTTTCTATTATAAATGTGGACTCAGGTACTGTATTAATAACAGAAAAAGTTGACCGTGTGTGTGCAAAGTTAAGATTTGTAATATGTAGATTATTTGATGTATCTTGACGTACTCCGATCTGAATCCTTTCGGAAACTTTTTTAACAGAACATTTTTATTTTCGATTCCTCTTGCTTAAAACCCTGCTGACAAAATATTGGGTGGTGTCCAAAATTTCTTATTGAATTAAAGATCGCATCCTGTCGATCGAGCGATTTCCCAGCTGAAGCTTGTCATTACCTCATGTGAGATATGATCAGACATCATTCAAATACCGTCTCTTATTCCTGTGTTATCAGCGTGCACAACCGTTCAACTGCAACACAGCAAGGAAGTTTCTACCTTGTAGGGGAGTGGGCCTTTGGCGTAGCGGTCGCATCCCCGCCGCTGGGCCAAAAGGCGTAGGGTTTCGAACCCCGCTCCAGACAGTCCCGGCAAGTGGAGTCGGAGCTCCGGCTCTAAATTCTGGGTTGACATCCAGCGGGATACTTGCGTCTGTGGGTGTGGGTGGCCCCCCCCCCCCCCCCTCGTATGGGTTGTGGGAGCCCGTAAAACCCTCCCGCCATAGGACTAACCACCCTAATGGCTGGTACGAAGATGGTTACGGTCACAGAAGGAGCGTTAATCGCGGCCAGAAATCCTTCCACCACTTCATACAGTTCCCCAAAGGGAACAGTGTGAAGACACGTACGACGACGACCTTGTAGGGGTACGAGTTCAGCTGTATAACTATTGCTAAACTGCCTCCAGTTCAGTATATATTTTTTTCCATTCGTTTATGGGATGTGGGCGTTGCTGGCAAGGCCAACATTTATTGCCCATCCCTAGTTGCCCTTGAGATGGTGGTGGTGAGCCGTCTTGAACCGCTGCAGTCCGTGTGGTGAAGGTACTCCCACAGTGCTGTTAGGGAGGGGGTTCCAGGATTTTGACCCAGTGACGATGATGATCGGCGATATACTTCTAAGTCAGGAAGGTGTGTGACTTGGAGGGGAACTTGGAGGTGGTGATGTTCCCATGCGTCTGCTGCCCTTGTCCTTCTAGGTGGAAGAGGTGGCGGGTTTGGGAGGTGCTGCCGAAGCAGCCTTGGCGAGTTGCTGCAGTGCATCTTATAGATGGTACACACTGCAGCCATGGTACGCCGGTGGTGGAGGGAGTGAATGTTTAAGCTGGTGGATGGGGTGCCAATCAAGCGGGCTGCTTTGTCCTGGATGGTGTCGAGCTTCTTGAGTGTTGTTGGAGCTGCACTCATCCAGGTAAGTGGAGAGTATTCCATCACACTCCTGACTTGTGCCTTGTAGATGGTGGAAAGGCTTTGGGGAGTCAGGAGGTGAGACACTCGCTGCAGAATACCTAGCCTCTGACCTGCTCTTGTATTTATGTGGCTGGTCCAGTTAAGTTTCTGTGTCCTCACCCGGGTGTGCGCTGGTTAATGTTCTAACCACGACCAGTTCAAAGGCAATGATGGCGCTTCAAATCCCAGGTAACGCTGGAGGACGTCGCACAGCAAGGTTATGGAAAGACTTGAAGGTGGGGAGCTCGACAATGACGTGACGAGCTGGGAACCCATCAATCATAGAATGATACAGCACAGGCGGCGGCCATTGGGCCCATCGTGCCTGTGCCGGCTCTTTGAAAGAACTCTCCAATTAGTCCCGCTCCCTGCTCTTACCCCCATAGCCCTGCAAATTTTCCACCTTCAAGTATTTATCCAATTCCCTTAGCAAGGGCGGGAGTGGGATTGAATTGGGTTGCAGAGTCCATAGGCGTTCGTGTTTACGTATGGGGCAAATTGAGTTGTCAGTAAGGAGGCCATTGGAGCAACTAAGGCTTGAGGTAATGAAGGTGTGGGTGAGGGCATCAGCAGGAATTCGGGTGGGTGTGGCAGTGGGCTGGTGATATTTTGGAAATTCAAGTCTTTTTACTTTGAACAATGCCAAGAGATTTTAAATGTCCATCTGAGCAGTTAGTCAGGGACCAAAGTTTAACATTGAATCTGAAAGACCAGGATGGGCACAAGAATAGAAGAAGGAAAGAAAGCTTTGCATTTCTATAGCGCCTTTCACAGGATGTCCCAAAGCTCTTTACCGCCAATGAAGTACTTTTTGGAGTGTAGTCACTGTTGTAATGTAGGAAATGCGGCAGTCAATCTGCGCACAGCAAGCTCCCACAAACAGCAATGTGATAAATGACCAGGTACAGGAAACTCCGCGATATCCGGCACCGACGGGACCGGCGTGATGCCGATCTATGAAAACTTCTGGACAGACCAGCGCTAATGTTGAAGAATATGGAGGTTTTCATCTCCGTATCTGACAACAAACACTGTTGCTTAGCAACAGCTTGTAAACAGTCGGCCCGTACCTTGGAAGCGTCTCTGTAGCTTAGCAACAGCTTCAGAGAGGCTTTCCAGAGACTGACTGTTTAAAAAAATGCTAGGAGAAGAAAAAAAAAGAAAAAAAACCTAACCAAATGGCTGCTGATTTCTGCCGTTAGATCAAGGTTTCCGGACATACAACTTCCGGATAAACCAAAGTTTCCTGTAATCTGTTTTAGGTGTTGGTTAAGGTATTGGCCAGGACACTGGGGATAACTCCCCTGCTCTTTCTCGAATAGTTGCCGTGGGATCTTTTACGTCCACCTGAGAGGGCAGACGGGGCCTCGGTTTAACATCTCACCCAAAGATGGCACCTCCGACAGTGCAGCACTCCCTCAGCACTGCACTGGACTGTCGGCCTGGATTATGTGCTCCAGTCTCTGGAGTGGGACTTGAACCCACGACCTTCTGACTCAGAGGCGAGAGTGCTGTCCACTGAGTCACAGTTGATGTGAGGAGAGGGACGGTGGCCGGGCTGCAGTTCGTTGGAGGGCCGCGTGCCGGTTGAGGCATGGAATTTTCGACCAAGCAAGTTACTGAGGCCAGACACTCAGGAAGAGCAGCCAGTCAGCCCAGCCCACCAGGAGCTCGGGAATGGGTAACTCGGCTTTCTGACTGAGACGTGGCGCTCAGGAACAAAAGTAAAGTGATGGAACTCATCGGCGAGCTTCAGGCCCGAGCGGCTGTCCTTGCGAAATGTTGGTAAAGAGCATGACCGGGTGATTGTGGAGTGCTGACATTTTTAGTTTAGGGAGTCTGGCGTGGTTAATAGATTCGCTCAGGAGGGCAGGAGCGTGAGCATCTGGCTCATCAACTCAGACAGCTTGGCGTCGCCTAACCCGGGCAGTGTGAGTAAACGTCGCGCGCACTCCGCTTTCGTGAGGCCGAAAACCTGCATTAGTCGCGCCTTAAGCGTATCATACTTGTTATCTACGGGTGGGATCTCCAGCAGACTGATGATCCTCGAAGCCGTCGAGCTGTCCAGTGCGGAGACCATGTAAAGATAACGGGTCTGATCCAGCACGATGTTCCGAAGCTGGAACTGAGCCTCCGCTTGGACGAACCAGGAGGCCGCCTGTTGTTCCCAAAATTGAGGGAGCTTCAAGGTCGCTGCGTTAACATCCATCGTTTTGTTCTGCGCGTCCTCCGCGAAAATCGTCCGCGAAGCTTCGGGGTCACCAATGTAGGAATCGACAGATCCCTAACTGAAGTACTGAGGTCGAGTCAGTCCGATAATAAAACAAAGTTTAATGTAAACTGGAGAACAAACAAGGGCATGGAGGAGAAACAATCAACAGGTCTTTTCTTAATGCTGGCTTCACGAGGTCTGAACTGGGAACCTCCCAGTCTGACATCATGACGTCATCACGTTTCCTGCCGTTCGGGACGTCACGTGACCAACGTGATGACGTCATCGCGCTGGTTCTGGGACTTACCAGAACGGGCTATTTACATACAGTAAACAAACACAGGTGCTGTAGCACTCTGTTAAAGGCAGTTATACAGGAGTCCCTTGGTGGCTTTGCCACAGTATCAGTAATGGTGACCATGAAACTACCGGATTGTTGTAAGAACCCATCTGGTTCACTAATGTCCTTTAGGGAAGGAAATCTGCCGTCTTAACCCAGCCTGGCCTATATGTGACTCCAGACCCACAGCAATGTGGTTGACTCTGAACTGCCCTCTGAAATGGCCTAGCAAGCCAGTCAGTTGTACCAAACTGCTACACGGACTCACCACTACCTTCTCGAGGGCAATTGGGGATGGGCAATAAATGCTGGCCCCGCATCCCATGGACGAATAAAAAAAACCCTGCCTTCCCCTACCCACACCCTGCCTTCCCCTACCCACACCCTGCCTTCCCCTACCCACACCCTGCCTTCCCCTACCCACACCCTGCCTTCCCCTACCCACACCCTGCCTTCCCCTACCCACACCCTGCCTTCCCCTACCCACACCCTGCCTTCCCCTACCCACACCCTGCCTTCCCCTACCCACACCCTGCCTTCCCCTACCCACACCCTGCCTTCCCCTACCCACTTCCGCTTTTAGGACCTCATCCCGCTTTTTACCTATATCGTTGGTGCCTATATGCACCACGACAACTGGCTGTTCACCCTCCCCTTCCAAGATGTTCTGCAGCCGCTCGGAGCCATCCTTGACCCTTGCACCAGGGAGGCAACACACCATCCTGGAGTCTCGTTTGCGGCTGCAGAAACGCCTATCTATTCCCCTTACAATAGAATCCCCTATTACTATAGCTCTACCCCTCTTTTTCCTCCCATTCTGTGCAGCAGAGCCACCCCTGGTGCCAGGAAGTTGGCTGCTGCTGCCTTCCTCTGATAAGCCATCCCCCCCAACAGTACCCAAAGTGGTGTATCTGTTGGAGAGGGGGATGGCCACAGGGGACCCCTGCACTACCTGCCTGCGCCTAGTACTCTGCCTGTTGGTCACCCGTTCCCTTTCTTCCTGTCCAACCTCTACCTGCGGTGTGTCCAACTCCGTAAACGTGCTATTCGCGCTGTCCTGGGCATCGTGAACGCTCCAGTATGCATCCAATCGCAGCTCCAGTGCCGCAATGCGGTCTGTCAGTAGCTGCAGCTGGATGCACTTCTTGCACATGTAGTTGTCAGGGACACAGGAAGTGTCCCTGATTTCCCACAGGTACTGTTCCAGAGTCTATCGAGTTCTGGAAGATGACCAGCAATGCAGCTACTATTTCTAGGGCCACTTCCTCCTAACCTCCTCCAGCCCTACACCCCTCCCTATCTCTAACTTCCTCCAGCCCTACACCCCTCCCTATCTCTGTAACCTCCTCCAGACCTACACCCCTCCCTATCTCTGTAACTTCCTCCAGCCCCTACAACCTTCCCCATCTCTGTAACCTCCTCCAGCCCTACACCCCTCCCTATCTCTAACCTCCTCCAGCCCTACACCCCTCCCTATCTCTGTAACTTCCTCCAGACCTACATCCCTCCCCATCTCTGTAACCTCCTCCAGCCCTACACCCCTCCCTATCTCTAACCTCCTCCAGCCCTACACTCCTCCCTATCTCTGTAACTTCCTACACCCCTCCCTATCTCTAACTTCCTCCAGCCCTACATCCCTCCCCATCTCTGTAACCTCCTCCAGCCCTACACCCCTCCCTATCTCTGCAACCTCCTCCAGCCCTACACCCATCACTATCTCTGTAACTTCCTCCAGCCCTACAACCCTCCCTATCTCTGTAATCTCCTCCAGCCCTACACCCCTCCCTATCTCTGTAACCTCCTCCAGCCCTACACCCCTCCCTATCTCTGTAACCTCCTCCAGCCCTACAACCGTCCCTGTCTGTATAACCTCCTCCTGCCCTTCACCCCTCCCTATCTCTGTAACTTCCTCCAGCCCTACAACCCTCCCTATCTCTGTAACCTCCTCCAGCCCTACACTCCTCCCTATCTCTGTCACCTCCTCCGCCCCTGCAACACTCCAAAATCTCTGCATTTCTCCAATTCTGGCCTCTTGAACATCCCCGATTTTCTTTGTCCCACCATTGGTGGCCGTGCCTTGAGCTGTCTGGGCCCTAAGCTCTGGAATTCCCTCCTTAAACCTCCCCTCCTCTCTCTCTTTTCAGACGCTCCTTAAAACCTAATTCTTCGGTCACCTGTCCTAATATCTCTTTATGTGGCTCGGTGTCAAATTTTGTTTGATAATCGCTCCTGAAAAGCGCCTTGGGATGTTGTACTACGTTAAAGGATATAAATGCCAGTTGTTGTTGTTGGTGTGGTGGGGTGGAGGAGAGGGGATGGATTATCTGTGAGTGGGTTAGAGTTTATAAATGCTAGAATTGGAGCTAGGCCAGTGTGTTGTGCCCATTGTCTGTGGCGAGCTGGGCTGAGTGACCTGGCAATCTGCTCCAAACACTTGCTGTCCAAATGATAGAGAATTGCTCTTCACAGCCATTGGTTTGATTTCTGTGGAGTTGAGGTTGAAACACACGGGGCGAAATGAAAAGGAAATTGCATTCATCCCTTACTCTTGCAATTGTACAACGGGACTTCCTGGCTGAAGGCAGCATGCTCAGGCTCGGTCCCGGACTGTGCTGCAGCGAGGGATTCCAACACTTCTACTCCCTGTCGAGGTACGGCCCCCTCCGTGCTCTTCACTCGTCCCCACGCGGTGCCCAGGGACGACGGAGTGACTGGATCGAGCACTGTTCCTCTCTGCACCAGGCTCCCACGCCCCTCCCCCCCTGCCCTGTGATCAGGAGTGGTTTCTGCCCACAGCCCCCAGGGCAGTCGCTGGTTTATCTGCTGGTTTATCTGCTGGCCCACTCGTCTTCCGAATTGTCGCAGATACTTTTTTCGTGTTTTGGTTTGACCTCCCGGAAATTGGGAAGCGTCGGCGCCTCAGTTCCAGTCGGGGCAGGCAAACCAGGAATCCGGGAGATCAGCCGTACACGAGGAGCTGAGGGCTAGATCAGAGCGCCCCACCGACTGATCAGCGCTGCCTTCGCTGAGGGGAGCAGGCCGAAAACAATAGCCATTAGGGCAGGCTCCAGCTCGACATTGACCGGTGAGGTTTGAGCAAGAACGGTTTAAGATGTGAATAGAATGGCAGCTAACACAGACACGCACAGACATGCACACAGACACACAGACAGAGACACACACAGACAGAGACACAGACAGAGACACAGACAGAGACACAGACAGAGACACAGACAGAGACACAGACAGAGACACAGACAGAGACACAGACAGAGACACAGACAGACACACACAGACAGACACACACAGACAGACACAGACAGACAGACACAGACAGACAGACACAGACAGACAGACACGCACACAGACACGCACACAGACACGCACACAGACACGCACACAGACACGCACACAGACACGCACACAGACACGCACACAGACACGCACAGACAGACACGCACAGACAGACACGCACAGACAGACACGCACAGACAGACACGCACAGACAGACACGCACAGACAGACACGCACAGACAGACACGCACAGACAGACACGCACAGACAGACACGCACAGACAGACACGCACAGACAGACACGCACAGACAGACACGCACAGACAGACACGCACAGACAGACACACACAGACAGACACACACAGACAGACACACACAGACAGACACACACAGACAGACACACACAGACAGACACACACAGACAGACACACACAGACAGACACACACAGACAGACACACACAGACAGACACACAGACAGACACACAGACAGACACACACAGACAGACACACACAGACAGAGACACACAGACAGAGACACACACACAGACAGAGACACAGACACACACAGACACAGACACACAGACAGACAGACACAGACACACACACACACACACACAGACAGAGACACAGACACAGACCCCAGCCTGAGCCGGCACTTGCCAGCGGAGATGTTTGTCGTGGACCCTGACACGTCCTCTCCTGCTGGAGGGCTGAGCGAGCAGGTGGGGCGGCATTGTGTGGCGAGCAGAGGAAACACACGGGCTGCCCTGGGAATGGGACAAGGCCTTTCCCTGACCTGGAAACCTGCAGCACAGAGTGGAAGTGGCGCTCGTAGTGTTAACGCGATCGGCAGCCGGGGCCAGGTGTGACTCTTGTCTCTGATGAAAGGATCCATTTAATCGCTTCCATTCTTGGTGCGGCTTTGCGCTGGATCACACTAATTGCTCCTTGTGTTTTACATTAGCAACGCAGTGTATATGAACTGCAGCGCACTCGTTAAGGCAGCAGTTACGAGCTCCCCTGAGGGCCTCGTGAGTAAAGGCGCAAGCTGCTCGGTGCTGTACTGAGCCGCAGAGCCCAGACGGCTCTGGGTCCAGTTCCTGCCCGGTGCAGATCTGGCCTGCGGAGGTAGGTGGGGCAAGGAGATGGAAATCAGCCAAGGTTCCTGCTACTGATCACTATTCTTTGCTGGAAGAACGCGTGTGTTTGGGTGCCTGATGAGGGGGTGATATCCTGTTGATATTCTGGGTCAGACAAGACGCCAGAGAGAGAGGCAGCACTGTGATGCTCCCACAGTTGAATATCCTGCTGATATTGGGCCCAGTGGAGATGCCAGGGAGCTGGCGGTTCCTCCAGTGCTGCCGTGTCCCAGCAAGAGTTGGTGTGTGATTTTTAGCCCAGTCACATTGGATGGTGATGTCAGGTGGGGCAGGATTAACTGGCAGACTTCCCTGTTGAAGCTCACGCATGATAAACGCACCGTTAGTGAGGTGTGGGTGGTCCGCCGATACCCGACCATTCCTGCTGACTTTCCGGCTGGAAGCGTGCAGTGATTATTTTTGTGTGTGGATTACACATTTGCCTGGGGGGTAATGTGGCTGTTCAAGGTGTTGGTCAGTTCCTATCTCGAGCCTTCTGGGCAGAACAGGTCATCTAATCCTAGGAAGGATATTACCGTCCGAGAGTGAGGGTGCAGAGAGGGCCGCAACTCTGGGCGTCGGGAATTTGTCAGCGGAACAAAGTTGGGCTCTTTCTTGTTGGGAAATGAGATTGAAGTTTTTAAAGTTGTGAGGGACACAATATTTCAGTGAGCGAGTGGTCGATCTATGCAACAGGCTCCCTAGGAGACAGTGGGAGCTGTTAGTATTGATTCATTCATTCAAGTGCAGGTTAGTTAAGATTTCTTTCAGCTAATAACATTTTGGGATCCAGTATACGAGTACTGTGAGACATGACGTGGTGAGTGTAGCGTGCTTGGGAGGAACAGGAGACTTTGGACCTCCGGTTTTCAAAGCTCTCCACCACTGGGGGTTTCCTCGACTCATGTCTGGGTCTGTTGTAGACTCATTTATAGAGATTGATTGCTGTGATTAGTCAACAACTGCATTACCACAACTATCAGGACAGATTGAACAGGCTGGGGCTGTTCTCTCTGGAAAAGAGAAGACTGAGGGGCGACCTGATTGAGGTCTTTAAGATTATGAAGGGGTTCGATAGGCTAGACGTAGAGAAGATGTTTCCACTTGTGGGGGAGACCAGAACTAGAGGCCGTCAATATCAGATCGTCACTAATAAATCCAATAGGGAATTCAGGAGAGACTTCTTTACCCAGAGAGTGGTGAGAATGTGGAACTCGTTACCACAGGGAGTGGTTGAGGTGAACAGCACAGATGCATTTAGGGGGAAGCGAGATGAACACATTAGGGAGATAGGAATAGAAGGATTGGCTGATGGGGTGAGATGACGAGGGTGGGAGGAGGCTCGTGTGGAGCAGAAACACCGGCACGGACCAGTTGGGCCGAATGGCCTGTTTCTGTGCTGTAGATTCCATGTAATCATTGTGTCACGTGACTACCAGGAATGGTAGAAGGTGAACTAGATGTGCCGTGGTCTTTTGTTCGTCTGGCAATTCCTGTATTCCTAACTGACAGAATTGGCCACGTTCCTGAAAGGAGCAAATACCAGGAAAGGCACGTTTAAAAAGTGGAGCGTTCAGAACATGAAGGGAGGTGACGAATGTGACCGGGGAAGTGAGAGCACGGCGGGTTGTGGAGACCACGCTGAGGGGTATGGCGAGAGGGTGGGACTGTGCGGTCAGGAGGAGGTGGGCTAGCTGAGGGGTATGGCGCGAGGGTGGGACTGTGCGGTCAGGAGGGGGTGGGCTAGCTGAGGGGTATGGCGCGAGGGTGGATATGGCGCGAGGGTGGGATTGTGCGGTCAGGAGGGGGTGGGCTAGCTGAGGGGTATGGTGAGAGGGTGGGACTGTGCGGTCAGGAGGGGGTGGGCTAGCTGAGGGGTATGGCGAGAGGGTGGGACTGTGCGGTCAGGAGGGGGTGGGCTAGCTGAGGGGTATGGCGAGAGGGTGGGACTGCGGTCAGGAGGGGGTGGGCTAGCTGAGGGGTATGGCGCGAGGGTGGGACTGTGCGGTCAGGAGGGGGTGGGCTAGCTGAGGGGTATGGCGCGAGGGTGGGACTGTGCAGTCAGGAGGGGGTGGGCTAGCTGAGGGGTATGGCGAGAGGGTGGGACTGTGCGGTCAGGAGGGGGTGGGCTAGCTGAGGGGTATGGCGCGAGGGTGGGACTGTGCGGTCAGGAGGGGGTGGGCTAGCTGAGGGGTATGGCGAGAGGGTGGGACTGTGCGGTCAGGAGGGGGTGGGCTAGCTGAGGGGTATGGCGAGAGGGTGGGACTGTGCGGTCAGGAGGGGGTGGGCTAGCTGAGGGGTATGGTGAGAGGGTGGGACTGTGCGGTCAGGAGCTAGCTGGGTTTAAGGGCCTTTTGCTGGACCTAGAGATTGTTGCCCGTCCTGACTGCACTCGGTCACTCTCCATATATGGTCAGTCACTTCTGCAATCGGCTAATCTGCACCAAGTTAAACGTATCCTTGACATGCTTCAGCTTCCACAAGCCGAGTTATAATTGGAACTATTTAAGACATTGTGCACAGGAAGTTCTTGTTGATATTTCACTGCGAATTCCTGATATGTGAGTAAGATGCTGTGGGGAATAGTTTCTTCAGTTAACAGGAGTCGATGGTGGAAATATTCTGCAGTGTGGCAGGATGACAGTGCAGGACTCTGCCAAAACTGAAAGGCAAGGTGAATGGAGCCAGGGAACGCACAAGAGGCCAAGGTTGGGTTTTCGAACCCTCTAGGATTAGAGAGGGGAAGCAAGCCCGAGGGAGGGGAGGAGTTTCACAGCTTGAGGTCCTGGGAGGAATGAGTTAGAGTAGGAGAGAGTGAGGAGCCTTGATTTAGTCACAACCAGGGTGGGAGGAGAAGGAAGCATCAGTTTACTGTCCCACCATGGTTATGAGGAGAGGCTCGAGATACAGGAGCAGAGAAGGTTGAGGAGATTTAATCGAGGTTTTTAGAAATCTGAAGGGTTGTGATAATCTTTCTCTATTTACTCTCTTTCCTCTGGTTCGGGAATCAGTGACAAGGGCTCGTCAGTTTAAAATCATTGCCGAGAGTGAGGAGAGCGGGTTTAGGAGACACTTTACACAGGGGGTTGTTGGAGCAGGGACTGCTTTACCATGGGGTGTGGCCGAGGCAGAGGTCACTGCATCTTTTAAGGGAAGTTTGGATAAATATTTGCAGCAGAGGAAGATACAGGGCTATGGGGGCCAGAGTGGAGCAATGGGATTAGCAAAGAGCCAAGACTGACACGACGGGTCGAATGGCCTCCTGCTGTGGTTTGAAGGTATTCTCCAGACAGCAAAACCTCTCTAACCAGTCAGCAAGGTGTGTGCTACAGTGGTGTCGGAAGACTGATTGAGGCGAGGAGTTCCCAAATTCAAAGTCCTGGGAAAGAATGAAGGTGGGGGAGGAAATCGATGATTGCTTCTCCGCCCACCCCCGTTGTGACTCGATCCAGCCCTACAATCCCCCTGAACTCTCCATTCCTCTGACTCTGGCCCCTTTGGGTATCTCTCTCGCCCATCACCCGTGATCGCTGACCTACATTGGCTCCCGGTCCTCCAAGGCCTCAAATTTTAAACTTCTCATCCTTGTGTTCAAATCGCTCCACGGCCTCACCCCCTCCCGATCTCTGTAACCTCCTCCAGCCCGACAACCCTCCGCGATCTCTGCACTCCTCCAGCTCTGGTCTCTGATCATCCGATCTCCCCTGGTGGCCCTGCCTTCAGCCGTCAAGGCCCTGCTTTCTGGAATTCCCTCCCTAAGACCTCACCCCCACCCCACCACATCCCACACACCCCCACCCCCACCCCACCCCACACACCCCCACCCCACCCCACCCCACCTCACCCCCCACCCCAACTCACCCCCCACCCCACACACCCTCACCCACACCCCACCCCATCCCCCACACCCCACCCCATCCCACACACACACCCCCACCCCACACACCCCACCCCACCCCGACCCCACCCCACCCCACCTCACCACCCCACCCCACCTCACCCCACGCGCCCCCCCGCCCCACGCGCCCACGCGCCCCCCCGTCCCGCGCGCCCCCCCGCCATGCGCGCCCGCCCCGCCCCCCCCGCCCCGCGCGCCCCCCCCGCGCGCCCCCCCCCCGCCACACACCCCACCCCACACACCCCCACCCCACACACCCCCATCCCCCCACACCCCCCCCCCCACCTCGCCCCCACCCCCTAAGCTGTTTGGCCCTCCTAATCTCTCTATCTTTAGCTTGGCCTTCATTCCTTGGGCCTCTGAACTGATTTTGGATGTTTTTCCTGTCCGGAAGGCGAGCAGTCGGGCGGGGGGGCGGGGGGTAAATGACCACGGGCGTTTTATCCTCCTTGGCTCCCGGGGGGAGAGGCCCAATGCTGTACAGGTTCAGCCTAGACTGAGAATTGACCGACCCCGCAACCAATCTCCGCAGCACGTACTTCCAGCTCTCCGAAGCCAGCGGTTAAATATGTTGAAAGCTCTCACTTCACTGGCCCCCTTAACCAAATCCTGAGATGACTTTTCCTACATCCTAATCTTGACATCAGACATTCCCGCTTCTCCCGATGAGATTGCCCTGATTAGTGGCAAATTACAAGCAATTTCTCTCCTGGATTGGCATCCTCTGGGACCTATTTGCGACCCGGGATCAGAGAGAGCCAGGCTGGTTCCGATCCCAGAGGTGAAAGGGCAGTGTTCTAATTCTCTGTACCACCCCATTCCACAGCCAGAATATTTCAATTTAGGCTATTCCCCCCCACCCCCGGTCTAATTCAGTTCAGTTTACAGACGCTGCTTTATTGCGCAGCACAAGCAGGAGCTGTAGGCAGTTGCTGCATGCTTATCACACCCCGAACCTGCCTCCCACATAACAGGCTGCTTATTGCAGCCTTCTAATTTTAAACTTGAACCTGCGATTCCAGTTGTGATTATACTTCCGCCGCTGTGTTGTAAAGCTGGCAGGCAGTCTGAAACTGGCCTTGTTCTCACGGACTGTACGTGTGAATGGAGCCTTCAGTTACAGGCAGGGGCCAGCGCTCTCGCCACAGACCCAGCTTTGTGTTTCAGCCGGGCAAATCTCGGGGAGAACAGGCAGCCAAGTTTCGGGACACTGAAAGAGAAAAGGGGCTTGCTGTTACCCCTCTCTCGCAGGCTGCAGCTGGCTCTGCTTTTTTTTTGAACTCGCCGGCACCGCTTGTTACCTCTCGATCACTGCCCAGTGACCCTGCCTCGGTTTAACGTCTCATCCGAAAGGCAGCAGACCAGGGGGCACAGAGAGCCCTCAGTACTGTATGTCGGGTTCAAATCAAATCAACTTTTATTGCCATTGTTAGTGCACAAGTGCAGTACAACGAAATGTAGGCTTGCGGCTCCCGAGAGTGTACATTTAGATTAAGACATTTAAACATTCAACATACATTTGGCTTGTAATACATTAACATAAACATAACCATAATAAAGTGCATTGGCAGATGTGCAGGCTTTAGAGTTTATTTGTGGAGTTCAGTAGGATGACAGCCCTGGGAAAGAAGCTGTTCCTAAATCTGGTCGTTCGGGTGCGAATGCATCTGTAGCGTCTCCCAGATGGCAGGAGGGCGAACAGACGGTGGCTGGGGTGGGTAGGGTCTTTGATGATGGACCGTGACCTCCGTAAACAGCGTTTATGGTATATGTGCTCTATGGTCGGTAGCCGGGTGCCGGTAATGCGTTGGGCAGTTTTGACTACCTGCTGCAGGGCTTTCCGGTCATAGTAGCTACAGCTGCCATACCACACTGTGATACAGTTCGTCAGGATGCTCTCTATTGTGCAGCGGTAAAAGTTAGAGAGGATCAGGGGTGACAGGTTACATCCCTTCAGCCTCCTTAGGAAATATAGGCGCTGCTGGGCTGCCTTCACCAGAGAGGAGGTGTTGAGGGACCAGGAGAGGTCTTCCGTGATGTGGACTCCGAGGAACTTAAAGCTGTCCACCCTTTCCACCACAGCCCCATTGATGTGGATGGGGGTGTGAATTCCGCTGTGGGCTCCCGCTCGGGGCACAGGCTGGCACAAGGTGAATCACGGTTACATATAGGCACTGCCGCCCACCAGTCACCTTTTAATATATTCAGCAATTCGAACCTCAGTATTAAAATAACCCAACTGGGGCCATTCCAAGTACTCAGTCGGAGCCAGTATTCTTTGACGCTGTGACACTGGGTAGCTTTATTTTCCCTAGGGCTATAACTCTGGGAAGAGGTTTCTCGGCCTGTGATTTTTGTCCGGTTTCTCGGCCCCCCCCCCCGTCCGCCCCGGCCCGGCTCGGCTCCAGACAGCCATGAGCTCAGGTAAGTTTCAGGGTTGAGTTGATGTGAAGGGCCGAGGCCTGTGGGCCAGGACACCAGCAGAGGACCAGACACCTGGGAGGGGAAGCGGCAAGGAGGGGCAAAGGGCTGAGTTTTGAGACGTAGAAGGAGACGGTGAGACAAGTCTTGATTTGAACACAGTACCGGGACTGTTCACTGTTGCAGGATGTGGTGGGATTGGGGATATTGAGTTTGAGTGATTGCAGTAGATGAAATCCTTCATTTAATTTGGAACTTTACTCGTGATTCCAGAACTTCTCGCTGCCCATCTCTCCATCTGTTTCTGCCATTATCCCCGTGTGACGGAATTGACCCCTCGCTACATTCCTGCTCCTGCAGTGGTTTTTCAGCTCGATGTTAATATATTCTCATTCCACAACAGAACATTAATCGGCCCTCGCTGGCCGTCAATCCACAAAGGATTTGAGTTCACAAGAAAGCTTCTTTTAATAAAGAAAACTTTCTAATAATTAAATTGCCTGATTCTTAGTTATTTTCAGCATAAAACACACAAATCCCAGCCCAGCACCGTTGTCAATGCCTCCTCCCGCTGGTAGACGTTTGACAGTTTGAGATGTATTGAAGCTTTGTCTGTGAGTCGAGGATAGTTTCGGTCAGTGGTGAGTTAGAAGTGGATTCATGTGGTTCTGGAAGGGCTGGAATTAACCGTGAGGTTTTACAGTTTGCATCAGATTCTCCCGCGCTGTTACTGAATGTTCTCAAAATGGAGCCTTGGTGCAAACTCTCCTGGGTACTTGGAGCAGTTTATTCCAGCGCCATTTACTCCCCCCCCGGTCCCACCCCCCTCTCCCTGACCCGCCCGCCCTCCCCTCTCCCTGACCCCCCCCCACTCCCCGCCCCCCCGCTGCCCCCCTCTCCCTGACCCCTCCCCTCTCCCCTCCCCTCCCCGACCCCCCCGCTCTCTGACCCCCCCGCTCCTCGACCCCCCCGCTCCCCGACGCCCCCCCTGCTCCCCGACCCCTCCCCCGCTACCCGACCCCCCCCCTGCTCCCCGACCCCCGCCCCCCGCTCCCCGCTCCCCGACCCCCCCCCTCCCCGCGCCCCCCGCTCCCCCGTTATTTAGTACTGTGGTTTAAAACCCTCGTGTCGTAGCGAGTGTCCACCCCGAGGCAGCCTGTGAAATCACTGAGATAGTTTCTGTGGGTGCCAGAGAGTCTGCTTGTCTGACCAGTGACACTACTGAGGCAGTGTTGCTAATGGATACAGCTTCTGTGTTTATCTTGGTCCCAGACTGCTTTTATTAAAAAGTTGGCAGACGACTCCATCATAAGACGGCATTTTCCTTTCCCTCTCCTGCGAGGTATCCGAGCTTTAAGCTGTATTACGCACACTGCTGACTCTCTTTACCAGCTGAAATATTACAGCTGTCCTATATAAGAACATAAGAAATAGGAACAGGAGTCGGCCATTCGGCCCCTCGAGCCTGCTCCGCCATTCAATAAGATCATGGCTGATCCTCTACCTCATCTCCACTTTCCCGCACTATCCCCATATCCCTTGATTCCCTTAATGTCCATAAATCTATCGATCTCTGTCTTGAATATACTCAACGACTGAGCCTCCACAGCCCTCTGGGGTAGAGAATTCCAAAGATTCACCACCCTCTGAGTGAAGAAATTTCTCCTCCTCTCAGTCCTAAATGGCCGACCCCTTATTCTGAGTCTGTGACCCCTGGTTCTAAACTCCCCAGCCAGCGGAAACATCCTCCCTGCATCTACCCTGTCAAGCCCTGTAAGAATTTTGTATGTTTCAATGAGATCGCCTCTCAGTCTTCTAAACCCTAGAGAATATAGGCCTAGTCTACTCAATCTCTCCTCATAGGACAATCCCCCCATCCCAGGAACCAGTCTGGTGAACCTTCGTTGCACTCCCTCTATAGCAAGTGTATCCTTCCTTAGGTAAGGAGACTAAAACTGTACACAATACTCCAGGTGTGGTCTCACCAGGGCCCTATAGAATTGCAGTAAGACGTCTTTACTCTTATACTCAAATCCTCTTGTAATAAAGGCCAACATACCATTTGCTTTCCTAATTACTTGCTGTACCTGCATGTTAACTTTCAGTGATTCGTGTACAAGGACACCCAGGTCCCTCTGAATACCAACATTTCCCAATCTCACCATTTAAAAAATATTCAGCTTTTCTATTTTTCCTACCAAAGTGGATAACTTCACATTTCTCCACATTATATTCCATTTGCCATGTTCTTGCCCACTCACTTAGCCTGTCTATATCCCCTTGAAGCCTCCTTGCATCCTCCTCACAACTTACATTCCCACCCAGCTTTGTATCATCAGCAAACTTAGATATATTACATTTGGTTCCCTCATTCAAATCATTGATATAGATTGTGAATAGCTGAGGCCCAAGCACTGATCCTTCCGGTACCCCACTAGTTACAGCCTGCCAACCAGAAAATGACCCGTTTATTCCTACTCTCTGTTTCCTGTCCATTAACTGTTGTGTCTCAAGGGGTTTTATACCCTTACCTATATCACAATTAAGAAGGACTCCGGGGTGGAGAGTTTAGTTGACGGCCATTTTATTTACAATGTGCTTCTTCACTCAATGCACTACATTTCCCATAGTGCATTGCAAATCACCACTCCGGTATCCCATGTGGGACAATTCGAATACACATTCAAAATACACAACATATTTCCTCCTCCTTAAAATAGAATGTCCACAAAACAGAATAACTGAAAATGACTGTAACTTTGGAAGAGAGGGTAGACTGCCTCTACATTCCGCTAACCCTGGGGATTATTCTGCCCCATGCACACAGGTTAGCACTAACTGTAACTAAGGTGTTCTGGAAGCTGCCTTTCTCTTTGGGGGTAACGCCTAGTCTCAGGAGCAGGCTCTGGCTGGCTCTCCCGTGACCCTGCAGGCGTGACTTCCTCCCTCGATGGCACAAGAGTGGATGGTGCCACCGTCTCAGGGTCGGACAACCAGTCCCTGCTGGAGCCCCCAGCAGGTCCTTGATCCTCTGTTTCTTGGGCTACCTGTGGCGACTGTCTTGGCAGTAACCGGTCTACATGCTGTCTCCATGTTCGGTCGTCTCCGGTGCGGACTCGGTATGAAACGGGGCCCGTCTTTTGAATGACCGTAGCCGGGACCCACCGCTCCGGGGTGGTGTAGTTACGCGCGAGGACTTTGCTCCCCACTACAAAGTGTCGTTCTTTGGACCTCTGAGCTCGTCTGCTGACTTGATCCTGCTGATTGGCGGGCACCACTGCATCTGTGGATGTTGGCCTCGGCAGGTCAAGGCGTGTCCGTAGCTGCCTTCCCATGAGTAGGTAAGCAGGAGATGCTCCAGTCGTAGCATGAGGCGTGTTTCAGTATTTCAGCAAGAAAGCATTCAGGCACTGATTTAGAGGAGCATCACTTCTTGCCGCTTTCAACGCGCGTTTCAGCGTTCTGACAAATCTCTCCGCCAATCCATTCGTGGATGGATGATAAGGCGCGGAGAACGTGTGCTGGATTCCATTGCTCTTGAGGAACTCCTCCATCTCCTGGGATGTGAACTGTGTTCCATTGTCGGTTACGATCTGCTCCGGCAGACCAAATCGCCCAAACATCTCTCTCAGAGTCTCGATGGTTTTCTCCGTAGTGGTAGTGGACATTACTGCAACCTCCGGCCATTTGGATTGGAGTCCACTGCGACCAGGAACATCGCTCCTTCCACTGGTCCCGCGAAGTCCAGATGGATCCGTTGCCACGGTGTCGCCGGCCATTCCCATGGATGCAGTGGCGCTGCTCTTGGCGTATCCCTGGTTGTCTCGCATGATGGGCATGATTTCGCTTCAACTTCAATTTCATGATCCAGACCGGGCCACCAGAAGTAGCTTCGTGCCAGCTCCTTCATCCGGACAATACCACAAATGTCCTGAGTGCAGCTCGTTGAGGACATGTTTCCGCAGCTTTGGTGGTATGACCACTCGCATGCCCCAAAGGAGGCATCCTGACGTGACAGACAACTCCTTCCCTCTTGACAGGTAAGGTAGGAGCTCAGGTGGTGCGTCTGACACCCGTGATCCGTCTCCTCGCATCACCCGATCCAGCACCTTGGATAGCGTATGGTCCACTCTGGTCTCTTTCTTGACCTGCCGGGCCGTGACAGGGGCATTGCTGACCATGTCAAAGTAGAAAATCTTCTGCTCACAGCCTTCAGAGGGCACAGGCAGCGGAAGTCTTGACAATCCGTCCGCATTGCCATGTGCTGCTGACCTCCGGTATTTGATGTTGTAATTGTGAGCGCTTAACATCAGCGCCCAGCGCTGCATCCTGCACGCTGCCAGGGAGGGTATTCCTGTGTGTGGACCAAAGATCGATGTCAGAGGACGATGATCCATCAGCAAGGTGAATTTCCTTCTGAACAAGTAGTGATGGAACTTTTTGATTCCAAAGATGATGCCCAAAGCCTCTTTTTTGATCTGCGGGTATTTCACCTCCGCTTTGCTCAGGGACCTTGACGCAAATGCAATCGGCTTCTCTTCGCCTGAGGGAAAGATGTGGGACACGACCGCGCCGACGCCATAAGGCGACGCGTCACAGGCCAGCTGAATCTGCAACGACGGGTCAAAGTGCGTCAACACTCTGGGGTCAGTCAAAGCTGCTTTGGCTTTCTTGAATGCAGCTTTGCACTCCTTCGTCCACGCCCAGGCCTTGCCCTGATACAGCAACTCATGTAATGGCTTCAACAGTGATGCCAGCTGTGGAATAAACTTTCCGTAATAGTTCAGGAGACCTAAGAATGACCGCAGCTGGCCGACATTTGTAGATGCAGGAGCGTTGGCAATGGCTTTCACTTTCGACGGTGCTGTGTGTAGGCCGTCCGCATCGATGATATGGCCTAGGTACTCCACTGATTGCTTGAAAAATTCGCATTTGTCCTTGTGAACGCGTAAGCCATATTCTTCAAGTCTTCCCAGTGTCTTCGTCAGGTTCTGCAGATGCTCGTTGTCGTCCTTTCCTGTGACAAGGATATCGTCGAGATAACATTGTACCCCTGGCATGCCGCTTAAGATCTGGTCCATAGCCCGCTGAAACAATGCTGGTGCTGACGTTATACCAAAGGGTAGGCGGCAGTACCTGTAGAGGCCCTTGTGGGTGGTGATGGTGAGGTACTTCTGTGAGTCCTCTTCTACATGCATCTGCAAGTAGGCTTGGCGTCGATCAATCTTGCTAAACTTCTGACCGCCTGCTAGACCAGCGAAAAGATCTTCAATGATGGGGAGGGGATACTGTTCAGCTGAGAGCACAGGATTCACTGTTACTTTGAAATCTCCATATAAGCGAACCGCGCCGTCACTCTTCATCACTGGTACCATGGGCGTGGCCCACTCACAGTGCGAAACCGGCACCAGGACCCCTATCTTGACCAGACGCTCCAGGTCAGCCTCTACCTTTGGTCTGAGGGCGTAGGGAACGTTCCTGGCCTTCAGGAATCGTGGCTGGCTGTCAGGCTTCACCTTGAGTTTGACCGTAATCCCCTTCATACTCCCCAATTCTCCGTCAAAGACAGCCGCATGCTTTGTCAACACTGCCGCTAGCCCCGCCTCTTCGACTGACACCGCATTCACTTTTTTCCAATCCAGATGAATTTTCTCCAACCATGGCCTGCCCATCAGGGATGGATAGTCACCCTTGACCACGTAAACTGGCAGCATCACGGTTTGTCCATTAAGATCCACCTTGACCTCCGTCTTACCCAGCATTGGGACTGTTTCCCCAGTGTAGGTCTTTAAGATGAGCTTGGCCGGCGTCAGTGATAGGTGGTTCAGTTTTTCTTTGAATAGCTTCTCTGAAATCAAGGAGACAGCGGCCCCTGTATCCAACTCCATTTTGACCGGTATTCCCTCTAGTAGTGGAGTGACTCCATAGCCTGATGAGCCTCCATTCACCGTTAAAACATGGAGATTCAGCTCCCCATCAGAGTCTGTGTCACTGTCTTCCTGTTCTTGTTTCACCATGTGTAGGTTTTTCTTTTTAGAACGCCAGTTGGATGTGTTTCCTTGTTTGTTTTTGTGTGTCCCTGTGTAGGATTGTTTGCTTTGCCCTTTACACACACGTTCAATGTGTCCTTTCTTTTCACATTTCCGACAGGTCAGGTCTTTATACCAGCAGTCAGATGGCTGATGACCTGACCTCTCACATCTGTAACACTCTCTGGCACCCCTTGCATGCTTATCCGGTGTAGCTGCTACCCTGTGCACTCTTGTTGCAGCCCCCAACAGCTGTGCATCTTTAACTGCTAACTCCATAGACACAGCGAGCTCCACTGCTGATTTAAGCGTCAGTTTGTCAGTCGTGAGCAAGCTCTTCTGTGTTGCTTCACATCTTAATCCACACACAAACCTATCACGGACAGTGTCATTTAGAGTTTCACCAAACTCACAATGCTCAGTTAGCTTCTTTAGCACTGCAACATATTCGGCTATGGACTCACCCTCCCCTTGGTTTCGTTTGTGAAACCTGAACCTCTCGGCAATCAGCAGCGGCTTGGGTGCGAAATGTGTTTCCAAAACTTCCACAATCTGATCATATGTCTTCGCGCCGGGCTTATCCGGGTGCATCAAACTCCGTAACAAGCCAAATGTTTTTGCTCCGATCACACTGAGGAACGTCGCCACTTTCACGTCATCTTTAATGCCATTTGCAGTCACGAAAAATCCGAAACGCTCTGTATAAGCACTCCATTGCTCCGCCGTTTCATCAAATGGTCCAAACGCTCCGGTTAGCATAGCCATTTTGTTATTTTTTTTTCTTTACAGTCCTTTTCCTCCACTTCGTTTCACTGTATCGTTACTCTCCCCCTTCTTATTTGTGTAACACACGAACCGCCACCTTTATGAGGTGATTGCATCAGCACTAAACTGCGGGCGCGCCATTAAGCAAAGACAGGAACTTCTTACTTTAAACATCGCCGATTCCAGTGCAAAGTGATGCGCAAGTCCGTCGTCCTCGTCGCCAGTTTTGTTGTGTCTCGAGGGGTTTTATACCCTTACCTATATCACAATTAAGAAGGACTCCGGGGTGGAGAGTTTAGTTAACGGCCATTTTATTTACAATGTGCTTCTTCACTCAGTGCACTATATTTCCCATAGTGCATTGCAAATCACCACTACGGTATCCCATGTGGGACAAGTCTAACACATTCAATACACAACATTAACCAATCCTCAATTCATGTTAGTATATTACTCCCAATCCCATGAGCCCTAATTTTGTTTAATAACCTCTTGTGTGGCACCTTATCGAATGCCTTCTGAAAATCCAAATACACCACATCCACTGGTTCCCCCTTATCTATTCTGCTAGTTACAACCTCAAAAAACTCTAACAGAGTGTCAAACACAATTTCCCTTTCATAAATCCGTGTTGACTCTGCCCAATCTTATTATTATTTTCTAAGTGCCCTGTTACCACGTCCTTAATAATAGATTCTAACATTTTCCCTACTACTAATGTCAGGCTAACTGGTCTGTAGTTCCCTGTTTTCTCTCGCCCTCCTTTCTTAAATAGTGGGGTTACATTTGCTACCTTCCAATCCGTGGGAACTGTTCTAGAATCTATGGAATTTTGGAAAATGACAACCAATGCATCCACTATCTCTATAGCCACCTCTTTCAAAACCCTAGGATGTAGGCCATCAGGTCCACGGGATTTATCAGCTTTCAGTCTCATTAATTTCTCCAGTACTCTTTTTTTTTTAGTAATACTAATTTCTTTCAGGTCCTCATTCTCGCTAGACCCTTGGTTCTCCACTATTTCTGGGAAGTATTTTGCGTCTTCTGTGAAGACAGACACAAAGTATTTGTTTAATTTCTCTGCCGTTTCCTTATCCCCCATTATAATTTCTCCTGTCTCAGCCTGTAAGGGACCCACATTTACTTTCACAAATCTTTTCCTTTTTATATACCTATAGAAGCGTTTACAGTCTGTTTTTATGTCTCTTGCTAGTTTACTCTCATTCTATTTTCCCTTTATCAATTTCTTGGTCCTCCTTTGCTGAATTCTAAAAACCTCCCAATCCTCAAGGTAACTACTCTTTTTGGCAATATTATAAGCCTCTGCCTTTGATCTAATACTATCTTTAAACATAGAAACATAGAAGATAGGAGCAGGAGTCGGCCATTCTTCCCCTCGAGCCTGTTCCGACATTTAAAGAGATCATGGCTGATCATCCAAATTCAGTACCCTGTCCCTGCCTTCTCCCCATATCCCTTGATCCCTTTAGCCTTAAGAAATATATCTAACTCCTTCTTGAATATATTTAATGAATTGGCCTCAACTGCCTTGTGTGGTAGAGAATTCCACAGGTTCACCAGTCTCTGGGTGAAGAAATTCCTCCTCATCTCAGTCCTAAATGGCTTACCCCTTATCCTTAGACTGTGACCCCTGGTTCTGGACTCCCCCGCCATCGGGAACATCCTTCCTGCATCTAGTCTGTCTAGTCCTGTTAGAATTTTATAAGTTTCAATGAGATCCCCTCTCATCCTTCTAAACTCCAGCGAATATAGGGCTAATCGACCCAATCTCTCCTCATACGTCATTCTTGCCATCCCAGGTATCAGTCTGGTGAACCTTCGCTGCACTCTCTCCATGGCAAGAACATCTTTCCTCAGATAAGGCGACCAAAACTGCACACACTACTCAAGGCCCTACTGCAGCAAGACATCCTTGCTCTTGTACTCGAATCCTCTCGCTATGAAGGCCAACATACCATTTGCCTTCTTAACCGCCTGCTGCACCTGTATGCTTACCTTCAGCGACTGGTGCACAAGGACACCCAGGTCTCGTTGCACTTCCCCTTTTCCCAATCTATTGCCGTTCAGATAATAATCTGTCTTCCTGTTTTTGCCACCGAAGTGGATAACCTCACATTTATCCACATTATACAGCATTTGCCATGCATCTGCCCAATCGCCCAACCTGTCCAAATCATACTGGAGTTTCTCGGCATCTTCCTCACAGCACACACGCCACCCAGCTTTGTGTCATCTGCAAACTTGGAGATATTACATCTAGTTCCCTCGTCTAGATCATTTATAAAAATTGTGAATAGCTGGGGTCCTAGCACCGATCCCAGCGGTACCCCACTAGTCACTGCCTGCCACTCGGAAAAAGACCTGTTTATTCCAACTCTTTGCTTCCTGTCTGCCAACCAATTCTCTATCCAAGACAGTACCTTACCCCCAATACCATGTGCTTTAACTTTGCATGCTCATCTCTTATGCGGGACCTTATCGAAAGCCTTCTGAAAGTCCAAATACACCACATCCACTGGTTCTCCCTTATATATTCTACCAGTTACATCCTCAAACAATTCCGGTAGATTAGTCGATTTTGTAAATCCATGTTGACTTTTTCCGATCCTGTCACTGTTTTCCAAGTGCTCTGCTATTACATCTTTTATAATGGACTCTAGCATTTTCCCCACTACCGATGGCAGGCTTACCGGTATGTAATTCCCCGTTTTCTCTCTACCACCTTTTTTGAATAGTGGGGTAACATTAGCTACCCTCCAATCCATGGGTACTGTTCCAGATTCCATCGAATGTTGGAAGATGACCAGCAATGCATCTACTATTTCTAGGGCCACTTCCTTAAGTACCCTAGGATGTAGATTATCAGGCCCTGGCTTTTCCTTCATCCACACAGAACCTCATACCTGTTGGACAAGGGCAAAGGCTGAGGCTCCTCCAGCGCTACACCTGGGGTCCACTTACCTGCCTGAGTTGCAGTCACACCCTCCTGTCCCTGACCACTAACCAGACCTGTACCACTACCTAACCTAAGGGGTGTAACTGCCTCTTGGATCAAAGTGTCCAGGTAACTCTCCCCATCCCTGATGCCCCACAATGTCTGCACCTCAGACTCCAGCTCAACAACTCTGAGCTGAAGTTCCTCAAGGTGCAGGCACTTACTGCAAACGTGGTTGTCCGGGATCACAAAGCTCTCCACAAACTCCCACATGCTGCAGTTGTGGCACACCGCCTACACTGCCATCCCTATATGACCTTGTTTTATTTAATTAAATTTGTAATTAGGTAAAAAAGCAAAATACTGCAGACGCTGGAAATCTGAAATAAAAACAGAAAATGCTGGAAACACTCGGCAGGTCAGGCAGCATCTGTGGAGAGAGAAACAGAGTTAACGGTTCAGCTCGGTGACCCTTCATCAGAACTGGAGAGTACGCAATCCAGAGTTCTGACGAAGGGTCATCGAGCTGAAACGTTAACTCTGTTTCTCTCTCCACAGATGCTGCCTGACCTGCTGAGTATTTCCAGCATTTTCTGTTTTTATTTGTATATAGATAACTTAGCTTACAGTGTAGTTTCTTGACTACTTACTTGGTCTAGATTCAGTTAAGGGTACTGAAATTAAATATCTACCTGTAACACAAAGCACTACAAGTAGCGTAGGCAACAAGCAGCAACTCCGCCCCCCTCTTCTCCAAATTTCCACTCTTTCCAAATTCCCAAATCAAGCACTCTGTTGAAGTATGCACCATTTTAATCCCGCTCTGTGCTGTACCCAGGTAGTGATCCATTCCCCTGACTCCTGGTATTCCCTGGTGTGCTCGCTGGGGTGTGTTGCTGCTCTGAGGCTACAGAACATGAGAGCCAAGGTGTAATGTTGAACTTGTCCAGGGTTCGGCCTCCATTGGAGAATTGTGTACAGTAAAGTGGATCTTAAGAAATTAGGGCTTCGTTCACTGGGGTTGAGATGATTAAGGAGGGTCCTGCAACCCTCCCAGATCTCTGTGTTCAACCCACTCTGGTCTCTTGTCCATCCTCCACTTGCTTTGCCCCACCATTGGCAGCCGTGCCTTCAGCCGTCTAGGCCCCAAGCTCTAGAATTCCCTCCCTAAACCTCTCCGCCTCTCTCTCTTTCTCCCTTTCAGACGCTCCTTAAAACCTACCGCTTTGACCAAGCTTTTGGTCACCTGTCCTAATAGCTCCGCCTTTAGCTCGGTGTTATCTTTTATCAGAGGACGCTCCAGTGAAGCGCCTTGGGATTGCTGTTAATCTTGAAGATTACGAAGGGTTCTGATGAGGCAAAGAGTGATTGGTTCCCCTGGTCGGAGAGACAGTAACGCGAGGGCACAAATTTCCAATCACCACTCAACGCATCAATGCGAATGGCGGAAAATGTTACACAAAGGGTGGTTAGAGTGTGGAATTCGCTGCCCTGCTTGAAGCACAGATCATATGTACTTCTGCAAATCGGAATGGGATCGTTGTTGAAAATGAGGAATATTCATGGATATAGGGAGCAAGCTGGAGAGTGGGATTAGAGTAGGCGCCCGTGGAGTAAAACACTGGCACAGGATTAATGGGAGCTTTACTCTGTATCTAACCCATGCTGTACCTGCCCTGGGAGTGTTTGATGGGACAGTGTAGATGAAGCTTTACTCTGTATCTAGCCCCTGCTGTACCTGTCCTGGGACTGTTTGATGGGATAGTGCAGGGGGAGCTTTACTTGAAAGCTCAGACTCTGACCTGATAGGTTAATCCGTCTCTTCTCTATCTTGATGCAGTTTGTTAACTGTGGTTATCTGGGTTGCTG